>NW_025780008.1:0-79933 GCF_021130785.1 Homalodisca vitripennis
GTTGAAGAATTTAGCACCTTTATATGTGGTTTTTTTCTCATATTGAGTGAGGCGATGTGCTGGGAGGTTGTAGAGGTTGGCATTACTGTGTGCAGTAGGTGTGTAGATCCGATCCTCTCAAGAGATCTTCTCCATCCACGTACATCACAACTTCTTTGATGTAGAGTCCAAACAATCGTTAAGATATTTAATGATTTAAATGCTTCCCTGCAGCTGTCAAGTCGTTGCAGTCCGGCTAAAGTTCTGACTGCCTTTTTTTTGAATGACCAGGATTTTTCTCGATGTTTTTCTGCAGAAGCTGCACCCCAGACGGCCAAGGCCATACCTTAAGTGTGTTTCGAAGAGTGCAAAATATGCAGTTCTTGCTGTTGCTAGGTCACTAATGGCCTTAATTTGTTTAATTGCATAGACACTAGTGTTTAATTTTTTACAAAGATTTTCTATGTGTGGGGTCCAGCATAACATGTTGTCTAGAGTTATGCCTAGAAATTTCACTTGGCTTTCCAAGGTGACGCCTGGTATCTGTGGTACATCTTCGTTTCGGTGCCCCAAATCCAAACTTGGTTAGTTTTTTGTAGGGTTGACGACCAGGTCATTGTTATGGCAGTACTGATAGGCCATGTTAAGAGCTATGTATGCGGTTAACGGCTCTAATTTATCAGTTGTTTTGTCATTTAGTAGCAGTGTCGTATCATCCGCATACATGATGGTAAAACAGTGGTCCTGAAGAAGTTGGGGCATGTCATTTAGTGAATATAAAACGAAGAGGGACTGGGCCCAGCACAGAGCCATTGAGGTACGCCACGGGTTACTGGCAATGTATTTGATTGCACATGTTTGGTAATGCCATTTTCTGTGTGCTTGAGCTCCACCAGTTGGTGTCGTCCAGTTAGGTAGCTTTTGAACCAGTCTTTGGCTTTCCCTGATATGCCTAAGGCTTCCAGTTTTGTTATAATGAGGTCATGGCTCAAGCAGTCGAATGCCTTTGAAAAAATCTAAAAAAAAGTGCAGTAGAAAAGTTTTCGCTGTTCGAGGTCGTCAGTAAACAGATTCTATGAGTTTAATCATGGCTGTTGTTGTTGACTTCTTGCCCTTAATTACTAATGATAATACTAGATTAATACTAGATTTGTAGTCATGTGTTAAGTTGGTTATTTACCTGTTTCCTTCAAAACCCTTCAATTGTCAAATCAAACTTCAACAAAGAATTGGTTTTTATTATTACAAAAGTGTTGTGTGTATGAAACTTGTAGCCATTATAATCAATATATGTGACAATATGTGTGACAAGTTCTGATTACAATAACAAAATACAAATGGGTTTAGGTTTATTTTATGTATTTTATAAAAGATTAATTAAACTTCTGTAAAAGGAAAGAAAACTGGCCACCTCCCATGTCGGGAAAAAGTTAGTGCCACTTCTATGGTTAATTTTGTAACAACTTAGTTTTAAAACACTAGTTCCAAAACATATAGAAAACTATGTATATTATGAAACTATAGATAAAATTTAAACACTTTTGGTTATCTAAGAAGTTCTTTTACTTCTACATCATTGTTTACATGGTACAAATATCTCCTATGTTTTTAGTTAAAAGTTTGTTTTACTCAAAAAAACATAGTAAAAAAATTCTTAATGCAATAATGCCTTACAGTATTAAATTTGACATCAGAATCAGAATCATTTTATTGTCGTCCAACAATTACAAAATTGTATTGACAAAGTCAAATATGATATTAAAAATATCACTAAGTAGGCCTACAGAGCCTAAAATAAATACAATCTATATCTATGTTAAAAGTTTAAAATTGTTTAAAATTTTAAAATTGTAAGTCACTAAAATTAGCATAAAAAATCTCATCTACAGAATAAAATGTTTTTCTCTTGAGCCACTCTGCAACAACATTCTTAAACCTACCAACAGAAATTGATCTAGCACTTAATGGTAACTTATTGAATAGCCTAGCTCCGGTTATTGCATAGTTCTGTTGAGTTTTACTTAACCTAGCATATTGCACATCAATTGTATTTTTAATTCTAGTGTTGTGTTCATGGTTAAATAAAGCTTCTAAGATTGAAAGAGTCGAGATTTTCCTTAACAAAAACTGAACTGTGTAATATATATATACATGGAAGCGTAAGTATACCCAGTTCTTCATGAATCTGTGTTAATACCTGGTTCGGGCCGGTGTAGTATTGCGCTGGTAGGGTGGTGTGGAGGCAGGTGGATCCAGCCGCTTGCCTTGCACAGCCATGGCCAGCTGCTGAGAGAGGGGCTGGTTGCGAGCCAGTAAACGGTAAGCCATAATCTGCACCCGCAGCTGTTGCAGCTGATTAGAGTTGAAGCTATGTTTACCCTGCTGACTGGCCTCACCCGTACTCACGTTTCCGCTACCACTGAACCCCTGAGTTAGAGAAAAACTGTTTTATATCCTCATCTACAGATTCTTAGATAACTTTGTCATTTTCCGACTAATTACAATGAATACCTTATAAATTCTTCTTATTCACATATATTTACTAACATTTCAGTTATAAATTTTGAAAAATTCTTGTAGCAAAAATAGTAGTGAGACGAAAACGTTTGTTTAAGTTTTTATTTTAATAACATGGTCCTAATTCATAGTGATTTTGGAGATATAATGATCACATGTGAGATATATTTTGGATGGCATATGATAAAAAAAGTTTAAAAGCTATGTAAAAGGAGAAATTTTGAAGTAAAAGACAGAAATGATTGTAGGACTAAAAAAAAAATGTTTGTTGTTAAAGGTTAACTTTTATCATAATAAGGTTTTATCAAACATAAACCCTTCTTTTCACTGCCACTACTGCACCTTTTCACAAATCTGTTTTAGTTGTACATTTGCAAGATATATTACAACAAAAACTAAATATGCAAATATTATTTAAAATATCATGTAATTTTAATTTTATAATTAACGGTAGTACGTTGTTTCTTCAAACCCTTAATTTCAACCTTAAAAGCCACTTAAAACATCACTTTATGATTGAACAAACATTTTTAAACCACTTTAAAACTCTCAACAAGAATGATTCTATATAAAAATATGAAACAAGCCCTTTAGCAAATTGGTTAATTTAAAATATATATTTTTTTAACAGAACATAGAGTGTTTCGTTTTTTATTCATTTAAAAGTGAAACAAAAATATTTAACCTTAAGAATTTTATAAACAAGTACGTCATAAAATGCATGTGTAACTTAAATAATAGGATATTGGTTTACGAAAATTAAATGCTAAAATCTTGTATTTATTTTTATACAAGTAAAATGTCCAGAAACACTTAAATATTCCCTTTAATAATCAAAATGTAATATTCAAAGTTTCAATAAGTTAACAAACATATACCATACACAAAATAATGGTGGTTATTAAAAGGTTAAATATTTATCTTATTTTAACTGCTGCCATTTTGAAATTAATAAGGCTTAAACAGTGTAGTTTGTGGCATTATGTCCTAATAATAAAGCCTTTTAAAATTATGTGCATCCTGAACTAGGCTTGAATTTAACCCTTTAAGCGTCATGAAAAGTTAGACCTGATCTTTGGTAAAGTTACAATTTTTTTTCAATTTCCAATGTGTAAAGTTAAATTTATTTTCGTTTCTGTATGTCAAAATAGAGTTATGTAACGGTAAATAAAATTTGTTTAGCCCTTTTCGGATTTCCTAGGCTAATTGTTAACTTTTGAGAATATCGTAGAATAGCAGTGTAGTTGTCACTAATATTTTTATCATTTATTCATTAAGTATGGGAATGAAAACACAATTTTATAGATAAACATATACTATATTACAAACCAATAAAATTAGAAAAATACAAAAGTAGACAAAGAGTGTTTATTTGGTGGCGGGCTGTCACAACTGACATTCCGCGCGTCTCCCGCAAACCACTGTTATCGCTTGGACTTTGAATCTTCTTATCGCTCGGCAAACTGTAGGACAGGCTTGAATTATATTTCTTGCTTTCTGATAACATCCTTATGACCGTAAAAAAAAATATGAAAAAGTTTTGGGGTTGGCCAAGTAATTGCTCAGAATTACCAAATCTTCAAATTCCGTATCGTCTGGATTCGCCATTCACACGAATAATGGTAAAAAACACTAAATAAAATACTGGAAACTGCTGTATATAATATGAATAATTGACTTTAAAAAGAATAGGACACAACAGAAAATAAGCGATAACCGAAATACATATGCGTGTACCGGACGCTTCTCACTAACTAACTGGCTAGATGCCTTGACGGGAGCTCCCGTCAATGACTTTGTGAAAGGCGCGGGGCCACGCCCGCTAGACAGTGTTTGGCCAATTAGAAGCAACTGCCACTCCCATTGTAACAGAATTCGAGCTAGGGCAACCCGTCTGTATGTCGCATGACTACTAGAACCATCTAGCAGCAAAATATTCAACTAACATAGCAGTAAGAAAATAAAGAATGCAAAAACGCGGATCCGCGTCAATAACGCTGGAAAGGTTAAGATTTCCATGACACTCCCCATGGGTCACATCCCCAAATGTAGGCATGTGATGATTATTGGACAAAAACTAACTTATCTACTAAGAAGGAAACAGGATTTTTCCGGACATTTGCCATCGTTCAGTGAAACAAGAAAACAGTAACATAACAACAACAAGTGTTACTGTTTTCCTGTTTCACTGAACGATGGCAAATGTCCGGAAAAATCCTGTTTCCTTCACAATCCTTCCATCGTCAAAAATAACCTTCAAACAAAGAAGAGTATCTACTAAGGTTTAAAAAATATTAAGGGGATTTTTTATATGTAAGAAATAGTGTTTATGCTTTCTTACATGTAGAAAGTATATTTTCAGGTACAAGTATTAATTGTTTGTTTTTGATTGGTCTTTGCATCATTAACAGCTGTTTTCTAGCTAATATTAAAAATTTATCAATTATTTCCTAACTGATAGTATTAAAGATGGCTTAATTTCAAGGCTACAACATGTTATAAGTATTCTATTAAGTTTGGTTTTGATTTGCGTTCACTGGCATTATTTATTGCATTACAGTAATAATTATTTTTTAAAAAGGCTATGCACAGCAATGAGGAATATGCTTTTCATGAGGTCACCTGACGTCTATAGTAGTAGTAATAATAATAATCCTTTATTGCTATAAACAGTTTAAAAAATTGTATTGCAAAAGTAATTTTTTTAATACTATTTTAAAAATTAATGCTACCTTTGTTAATCATATACTCACTTACAAACAGAGGTGTACAAAAGAGATTCCTGATGTACAAGAATTGCTCCATGTGCAAGGTACATGTAACATCAGGGCTACTCCTGGGATCTTTGAAAGACCAAGAAATACCTTAAACAGCCGAACTGAAGCATGCGTTGTTGAAAGAGGGCATCACATTGAGCAGCATTTTAAACTTGAAATCTTAATGTCAATTGTATGTAAAAATAAAACTTCTTATCCATATACGTGTTTCATTTGATTTAAAAACAACTGTGCAAAGACCGATAAATAACAAACAATTAGGAGGTGTCATTATGTAGAATATATGTTCCACATGTACGAAAACATAAACACTCACTAAATAAAATTGATGTAATTATTTTATTTCTAAACCGATTTAAAGAAATTTGGCAGTAAGTTTTTCCATTAAGTTAGTTATTTTTTCAATTTTTTAAATGGGATTAACAGTTTTTGGGATATCAAAGTTTGAAAATTTTTTAATGTTGCCATTTTGAAATGGAAAGGGATAATGGTATTTAATTTTTTTTACTTTTCCTTTCAATTATCTCAACATAACTGCCAAATTTCATGTTATTCACTCCAATGGGTTCTGAGATACAATTTTAAAAATACAAAACACATATGGACAGACAGACACTAATCAGAGCGAGATAGAACACATGTTCATACATACTTTTTTGTTTGTTTTTGTGTCTACTATCGTATCCTGAAGTTGTGCCAATATCTCGTGAAACACCCAGTATATATTCTCTAAGTTGATTATGAAACAATTAAATTTTATGCTTTTAATTCACTTAGAACAATAATTTATTTCATTATCAGTGGTTGATATGTAAGCTGAAGTGTTACTTATCAGCAAGTATGAAGGCTTAACTAATTAATCATTGTTGTAGATTATAGACCTGGGTGGTGCGAGTGGGCTCCATGGTGCCCTGCCGAGCTCTGAGGGCCAGCAACTGTGAGTAGCGAGGATCCTCTTGTAGCCCTTTCTCCTCCATGGAGTCAATGGCTCTCTGTAGAGCATTCAGGTTCTCTTGGGGTGTTCCAGCCTGAGCCAATACAATTACATCAAACATTGATTGACAACCTACGAATTAATGTTTCATTTGATTTGAAATAAATTATATTTCCTTAGAAATGAGAAAACTTGAAACCATTTTTACTAGCATGTATAAAAAACATAATCAGCTATATTTTTAACAATAAGAATAAGCTGGCTTTTATTTTGTTTTCCATATACACTACAGATTAAATGTAAATGTTAGTTGTTGCTCAAGACCTTCTGATTACTGAGAAAATATTAATAAAACATCAGAAACAACGACTGATTGTGGCTGAAGATCATTTGGAGTAACACAGCTTACAGATAACTATGGGTTCAGTTTAATGCCTCTATAGACAGGCCCATATTTAGGTACAAGCTTAATCACATTGCAGCAAGATTTGGGGGATGGCAAAAGTTTAAATTTTATTTTTCATATTCATAATAAAATATTCATAAAGTAATAAAATAATTCTTATAATATGCTATATTGTATTACTCATGAGTCATACCATTATAAGATTGTCTGAATGAGGGTATTGCACCGTACTGTACATACGTGTATATAAATCAACAGATATTTGTGGGAATCCATGTCACTGCGCTGTGCTTACTACCACAATACTACTCTCAGATCAAAAGTATAGATATCCGAGTTTGAACAATAACCACAAACTAACTAGTGGTAAAACTGCAGTAACAGGAGTTACATTAAACTTCAGTTTGTATATTTCTGAGTTTAGAAATATAAAGCAAATAGTTGACAAGCTACCATATTCTTTTTTTCAATTACTACGAAAAAAGGTACTAGTTTTTGGCGATTTTCAACTAAACCAACTTGAAAGTTTACAACTCGGAAATGTGTGATTCGATTAAGAAAAATTATTTTTGTAAAAAGTCTGTCGTCATTAGTATAGGCCAAGACCCAACAAATGTCACGAGTTTTATTGAATTAGTCATTTCGATACAGTTGATAAAATCCTAATAGTTTTTATTAATTTTAATATTTTTTTTAACCCAGGTACTGGTCACGATCGCTGCAGTGACGGTCAGACATCACCACAATAAAACCACTTTACAAATTAACTATAATGCTTTTCAATGAAAGTAATAGTAGCATTCGATAGTGAATGAATAAATCTATTGATTAATCTGAAGTTCAGTATTTTTCGATCTTTGATACAAGTCAGAGAGAAGAAGTATATTGTATTTAATTTTCATTCTTATCATTTCTTTGCTATTGGTTATTTTGTTTGTTCATGTTTCTTGTTGCAATTATGTAATACTATTTGAAGTTATTATTTAGTCAAGTGGTATAAACATGTTTTACAAAGTATTTCTCTTTCACAGGAGTAATGTAGTAAAACAAATAATTAGTGTTTAAAATCGAAATAACCTAAGTTTCATAATCTATGTGGGCCTAAGTTAGAAGTAAAGTTTCTATATTAGCATTTTATTTATTTTATACGTTAAATTTTACCAACATTATATGCATATGAAATGGATAAGGACTATTTAAATCGATCTAGGGATATAGGAGAATTGTTAGAAAGTGAATCAGTAGAACATGACAGCGGTAGTAATCTGATTAGGCCCAGTGTAAGATCTCAGTGTCCCAACCGAAACTAGATTTATAACTGTACATATTTGTAAATTCATTTTTATAACAATTAGGGATATGTGTTCACAATACATAATGAGTTTAGTGGATGAATAAAATTTTATTTTTTCAAATGAGAAGAAAATTTATGTTTTCCGGATTCATAAATATGATGAGTTATGCTACACAATTTTGAACTTGCACTTGTTATTTATAAATTATATATTATTGCTAAATCTTGATGTGCTATAATACTGTTTCACGTAAGGAATAACTATTATTGTAATATAGTATGTTACCAGGGTAATGTCAATTTTCCTACAAAAAATGCTCTGTTACAAGTTTTATCAATATAAAAATAAAAAAATTATTAAATAAGTCCATCAAACTATATATTTTCTGGAAATAGAGAAATGTATACATAATTTTTATATTTTGGAATTTTTATTTAGTAAAAATATACCACTTCTGTGGGTATGGTCCTACCCTTAAAGAAACAATATATAAAAGGTTCAAACTAAAAAAAGAATTTAAAAAAGTATGTATAGTGCAAAATACAGATTTTAATGAAAAAAATAATACATGACCGTGCATAATCAAATAACTTTGAGTATTTCTTATAATTTTTATAAAATACCCTTGCAAAACCTGGAAAGTGCCCTGCCAATAGAGGTAATTTAGTTGCCAGTTCTTGGGTTAAATTTAACATTTTTACCTTATTTAGCTTAGTTTGTTTAATACAACATTTTATTAAAAAACACTATTACATCTTTTTTTCTCTACCAATTATTTACGACACATGAGATGCTTAGCAAATGAAACAGTCAGTCTATCTCGAAAAATGTTTAAAAAATCTTATTGAATTTTAAGTGAAACTAGGATTGACAAATGTAAAATAACTGAATAGATGGGATGGTCTTGTTTAAATTTGGCATCTGAGTCTAACTTATGTGTATATCCAGATAAATGTGTATTTTCACAAAACTTTTATAATGTTACACATTTTTGTAAAATCCAACAAATCATGTGTTTTTGATTAAACCATATCCATATATCTATCCTATATATATATATATATATATATATATATATATATATATAATACATTATAAAATACTCTATATAAAACAGTAATAATTTATATTGAATTGTTCAAATAATTATATAAACATTTATTATTTAGTCTATTATTTCGCCCTTAACACAGTTTATATGTAGAATTTTATTCAATTGTCAGATTATGTAACAAAATTCAGTATATGCAATTGCAATACTTGTTTATTTTTCACTATTTTCTGTGAAGTATATTCTGTGATATCCAAACTAATAAATTCATTTATGAGTTACACCATAATATCCTTTATTTTTACATGGTATGTAATATAAATGATTCAATAATGAATAAAGAACTGATAATGAATGGCTAACAACAACAGGCATCAGCACAGAGAAGGGAACAGATTTATGTTATGTACAGTAGATGCCAGTGAGTGTAAGGAACAAGAACAAATGCAGTGGTAGGGAGGAGGAGAGGTTGAGACAGCAAGAGGTGGGGAGACATGGGTGGACACCTGTCCCCCCCCTCATTCTCTCACTATTCTACTCTCAGTCTCAGTCAGTATTGGTCTGTTACAGTTACTAGCCACAGACAACAATAAGATGTGTGATGTTGAACACTGTTATTCTGTAGTTCTAGAGATTGTCAAATCTGCTGGAACAGTGAGTATCAAACTGCCATCAATACAACTTTTACTATACAATACTGTACTACACATAGCTCAGCCTTCTATTACAGTTTCATATAGCTCTCTGTATTAGTTTAGTTAGTAAACATGTCAAGTGGTGAATTTTATTAATAACATAATAATATACATCATAATAATATTTATCATATTAATGAATAACATTGATTGACTGGATGAAACATTGAGAAAGTGTTTAAAGCACTATTCTAAATAATTGAAGCTTTCTGCAGATATTACAAACTTCTAATAGCAAGGTTATTGAAAATAAATGTTTTGAACAAAATTTGGACTGTTTCAGAATTTTCTTTAATCAATCAAAATCACTTACTGCTGCACTGTAAATCCTACAGTGTAATTTGTAATAGGCTATATTAACAAATAGCTTGATAACATTATTTTTATTGCATATGAGGTAGAGCACTAAAGTTAAATGTTATAGGTTTTATTTTATACACACAATGTATAACATGTAAATAATAATGTGACTGACTGCACTACTTTAAATGTACATCATAACCCAAGGATTTAGATCATAAAAGTGACTTTTTAAATATTTTCCAGTTACAGTTTAAACTTTAGAAATGTGTGTACAACCATTCCTATAAATCTCAGACACACGTAGACCAACAATAACAGTTACATAGAGATTTATTGTGACGCTATTCTTGTAATCTGTTACATGTCTGAATAAAGAAATTTTGAATTTTAATTTGAATTAGACTGCAAATTGTAGACAACAAACCAATGTGTAGGCCTACAAATCAAAAAATACAAATTTAGACCTTTACCTTACTTCTTTAGTTCCTAACTCCTTTCATAACAAGATAAATACCATTTTGGAGATATTCCTGGCTGAAAACATTGTGACCTAGCATCATGTATTAAGCAGGCAAAATTTTCTTAAATACTCAAATTTAATCAGCAATAACATATTTACTTTATTATTGTTAGAATTAGGTTTACAGCAAAAATTATTAATGCTCATTTGACATTTTTTTGTCAAATTTGCATTCTCATCATTTTTTAAATGATGATACAAGTATATATTTGGTTTTAACTCTTACAAATAATATTGATTATATGTTATGATAATCATTATTTAAATGGGCAAGAAAAACTAATATAAGTTTATAGTTTTTTAAAACGCTGAAATACAATATGATTTCATGAAAATTAATTAATAATTTACACACTGTAAAAGTCACTATACTGTTGTGTTTATCTCTAATGATAAGGTATTATCATGTTATCTGTTAATTATTTACAAACCTGTCATGTGGTATAGAGATATATTATGAAATGCACAGCATTACCAATATGAATACCATGAAAGTTAGTATATGCCTATATTATTGGAACTTAGGTATCTTCAAATATTTAACGCAAAACCTAATTCAATTGTGTTTAAAATGTACTGTTTAAATGCAGCTAAAGCAATGTAGTAATGTTAAATTTATAACATTTTTATTTTAAAAACTATGTAATGAAGTAACAAATACAAGGGCAATTTTGATAGAAAATTCCGTTTACTCATTGCATGCGAAGTTGAAGGGGTATCCTCAACATGCTTGCGCTAACATGCATGTCAGATCATTGGGCATTCAGCTGTGGTAGAGTGAATTTGGAGCACTAAATTTTATATAATTTGCTAAAATGTGTACTATAATATAAAATCCCACTAAGTGTGAAGTGTGTACTACTGTCATTTAATTATTAACAGCTAAGCAATTTATGGTGGCAGCAATTCACAGATAACTTTGTATCATATGTAGAACAAAGATAATGAGTGAAGGAGCTGTACAAGATTGGGCTCATTAATTAAAGAGTACCAAACAAACATTTGTCTCAAAGAAAGAAATCGCACGCCACATGTGGCCACTGTTGAACTTCTTGAGAAAATTAACGCAAAAGTTCTTAACAATCGATGTTTCATCCCCTAAGAGAATTTAGAATGAATTTTTACATAATATGTGGAAGACTGTATTGTTAAAAACACTATTTTGTGACACAGGTTAAGCTACTAAAACTTAACTTTTGTGCTTGATAGAGTCCCAGAAATTCTTACAGAGGATCACAAAACACAATGAATGACCTTAGCTCTATGAATGACATTATGCACTATGATCAAGAAGGAAATCACTTCTAAACAGAATTGTAACTGGAGATTAAACTTGAGTCATATATGAGAATTCTGAGACTAAAAAACCGTTGAAGATGTGGGATCATATAGCATCGCTATACAAACCAAAGAAAGCTCGGCAAGATTTTTCTTGCAGAAAGCTCAGGGCAAGATTGTTTTAGGAATCAAATGGTTCTTGGACATTTGCAACAAATAACCTATAATATTTGTTTTCCTTTATTTAATACTGTAATTTAATATTAAATTTATACTTATTTGTATTCAGAAAATGATGTTGTTCTTGTCTTAGGTATTAGCTGAAGGATTTAAGAAAACAAAAAAAGTTACCACAAAAACATCAAGCTCTGATTTAGTTACTGAATATGACAAAAGAATAGAATCATTAATAATTGATGAAATCTTAAAAACATTTCCAACACACAAGTAAGTATATGTTTGCTTATTTATTATATCCCTCATGTTGTGATTATTATGATAAATATATTGTAGTTTAATTAGCTATTTCTGTTGGGAGAATTAACATGTTACTTTCTTCAATACTGAAATTGGAGTTATGAAAAAATATTAGCCTTTTCAAAGATGTCTCTCTCCTTTCTCTCATTTATGTAATTTCCATATTTTTACTATATTTGTAATAAAAATTTTATTGATTTTTGTAAAGCAGTTTCCGTTCCAACAGCCCAATCTTCAACATGTGCTTCCTTATATCTTTGAATTTAATGAGTGAACTAACTTATGCAGCTAGCCACTTTAACAAGTAGAGGCAATCCAGACTGACATAGAAGAGGGAGGCAAGGGTTAGAGCTCAGCCCTGTTAAAGGTGATTATATTTATATGTGAAGGTGCCTGTTCAGGAATTTTGTTATTATGGTGAAGAAGAAGCCAATTCATGTTTAGGAAGATAGTTCATTTATTTGTTTGGATCTTATGAGAAGGTAGTGTATTAGTTTTTGATTGAGTCAATATCTTTTTACATCATAGTATTACATGTATTCTTAAACATCATTTTAATTTGTAAATGCCATTTCCAAAAAACAGTTTTTGAAAGACAAAAACTGTTTTTTGGCTGGGAAAGTGATGGCAACTATTTTTTGGGATAGTCAGGGAGTTATTTTAATCGATTTTATCTTCAAAAAGGAAAAAGTATTATGAGAGCATATTGTGCATCATTTCTTGACAAGCAGAAGGCAGAACTTGTGGGAAAATGGTCACATTAGCAGAAAAAGAAAATTCTGACTCTCCAAGACAACCTCACCTCTGTCATTGACATAGCAAAAATCTACGAATTACGGTTTGAACTGCCTGACTATCTGCCTTACTCACCAGATCTAGCCTAAAGCCACTTCTTTTTGTTCCCTCATCTAAAACTTATGCTGAGAGGACAAATATTTGTATCAAATGAAGTGGCAATCACCTTCGTGAACAATTATTATGTAGAGTACTATTTGGACGGGTTACAGAGATGGGAACATCGCTGGAAGAAGTGTGTCAAGTTACAAGGGGACAATGTTGAAAAAAAATTTTCAGAAAAATGTCTTGTATTTTTGTTAGGTCAGAAACTTTTCAGACTACCAGAATCAAATATGAGTCTATATATAGAAGCTTCTACTATCATCTCATCTATGAAGTATGATACACTTCAACTAATCTATTCTTATTAAGTCATAATGACAATGAGAGCAATGAACTTTCAAACAATAACATTTTAAAAACCATTGTTCTGCATTAAAATATCACACACACGGTCTAACAAGTAATTCATAATAAATGCTCATTTAAAACTATTTTATTTATCACCCATCAAAAATACATATTCTATTTTTTTGTTTAGTTTTTGGTTTTGTCAATAGAAAATTTGAAAATATAATAAGATTTCGGACATTTGCCATGTTACAAAATATATATCATGTTTCATTGATTGAAATCTATTCTCATCGTCAGGTGAGACAGATTCAAAGAACAATTAAAAATTAAATAACAAAAAAATCTGTTTGTAAATAAACATATTAATTTGGGTAAGAGACAACCAGTTTCATAATCTTAAAAATTCAAACTCGTATCCTAGAATAGTGAACTATATGGTTTTAGTACAAAATAAAAACTTGAAAACAGTTTTTAAATGTTTTCATGAATTTTTAAATACAGAGTAAAAGAAAATCTGCAGGTCTGAGGTTTTATTCTCAGGCTTTTAAAATAAAAGCATACATGATATAGATGATTTGGAAAATGGCAACCAAGAGTTTTTATTTTTTATTTACTTTCACAATGTACTCTGGGTTATTTTAGAATACATTATAATTTTCTCAAAAAGGTTTCTATGCGGCTTAAGCCCAAATTTTGAAAATTTTAAAATTATCATATGTATCTCAAATTTTGAAATGTGTTTGAGTCACACACAGGACTAATACTAAGTGCATAATTTATGCCAGCCACTATCATGTGAGAAAATTCAAAACATACACCTGCTGATAACTATCGTACTGTAGGGGATTTTTTAATGTAAACTGGAAGCTTAAGTTTTTTTTCTATTAAGTAACACTGTATTTTTTGTAAATGTATTTCTTCCATTAAGTACAATTATTTTTATTGTAGCCATATATTTTTATTTTACTTACTTTTTATTTTTTACTATAAAATATAGTATTACATTTTTAACTGCCCATTAACATGAATTTTTGCAATAATTGAGACTTAAATAATTTGGATCGTATAAAAAATTACTCTTGTTTACTGGACAATAAAAACTCTACATCTTTGACCAATTAGTAGCTAGTATTTTTTTTATTTTCAAAATATTTTATTTCAATTTTCATTATTTTAATTTTCAAATGTTGCAGTATTTTGAAATGTTCTTATCCACAGATATATCTAGCTAATTTGGTTTGTTTTGTTGTTTTGATAAAATTGCATCAAACTACATTTTTTTATGTAGTTTTGTCATTATTTTAGCTAATTTATCAAGTGTAAATTTGCTACATACATAAAACCACCTACAAAAAAAACCTTTAAACTAATTAAACACATGATAAGACACTTCATATTTTTGTCCATATTATGTTTGTTATATTTCTTTTTGTACATAGAAAATAACTAATTAAACAAATATACTCTGAAGTTAACCATTATTCTAAAGGGCATGTCCATGGTAACTCACGTTACATTTCAACATGGGTCCTAAGTTATTTGTTGAAACATTTTAATTTTTAAAGCATAATATTTAGCAAAAATATCTTGCAGTATTAAGCAAGAATTATAATACACATTGGCCCAGATTTCAACTTCCTGAGACTAAATAATTAAGGTAATATAATTCTCTAGTTTCGGTAACTCATGTTACACAAAAAGGACGTCAAAATTTGAAAGCAAACTTTAACATGAAACAACTTTTGTCCTAAAATGTTTAATTTTCTTAATCTAAATACTTTAGATTGGCTCAAGAGTTTGTAGTTTAACTGTGACAACTACAACAATAAAAACTGAAAAACATAATTTTAATAATATACTATTGACCTAATTGACAGTAACTCACGTTACAGTAACTCATGTTTACATTGTGTCTCTTTCCTAAGGACATTTGTTATTTGTAGAAATAAATTTTGTTATGTAATTTTTATATATTGAATTGTGTTTAATAACTACTTTAGTATCAGTACACTTAATTATTTTTAGTTTGGCATAGTTAAATATTTGTTTTTAATTGTGAAAATATTACCACTTTTTTACCAGTGTAAAAAACAAGTTTTATTATTTCTAAAAACAACATATTTTTTACTTTAGGCTGTTCTATATTTTTCCAATTTGTATTTTTCTTATAACACAACTATGAAAGAATAAAAAGATATGATCAAATAACTTTATGGTAATTATAGACTACATTTTTACATGGTTTGTATATATAAAGAATATTCACTTTCGCTTAAAACAATTAGACAGTCTGTGTAGCTAACATTTTACTTTTCCCTGATATTTATTTTGTTTTTAAAATAATAATAATATCTTCCACCTTTCATTTTAATTTCTGGAAGAGGCAGAACACTCAAAATTTGTCCAAGTTTGACGAAAGTAACATCATTTTTGATCGGTTTGAATGTATAACAGGTTTTTATCACTTTTCAAACACATTACTTCAATGTCTCCAAACTTGTCAATTTACCACTTTAGCAAATAGCAACATAATTAAATGTAACCAAAGAGTCTTTTTCACTTGAAAATTGCACAAGGACAAAAGTTCCACTTTTGATGCTTTCTTTTTCTAATTAGTTCACTAGAAACACTCGGAACGGATGACTCTTCATCAGAAAGGTCAGAGTCATCACTGTACACCAGATTATATATATAGAATATTTCTTTACTGTACCACTATTTGTCGAAGGAACAATTGGGTCATTAACAGGCACTTCATATATTTTCTTGCTTAGTAGAAAAGTTTGAAGATTATTTCTTAATCTTAAAATATTACAGATGAATTTTTTAGGCTTAATATTAATCTTATCTCCTACTAAACTACCCAGAACTGTACATTTTGGGAATACTTAGTAACCATAATAAAAGACAAAGGGTTTACCTCGAGAACTCACTTCTAGGTTGAAGTGGTAACTCACGTTACAACATTTTGGTGTGTACTTAAAGTGGGTCTAATAAAATCAAACAATAATTTCCTGAATAAAAATATTTATATAAAGCTTATAAAGGTAAGGTTATCTAAGTTAAATGCAAGTTTTATATTTATTAAAATCATAAGATCAAACCCAAAATATATTGGAACAAAATTTCGGTAACTCATGTTACACTTATATTTAGAAGTATGTTTGAACAATTAAAAACAGGTATTATATTCTGACCAATATAAATATAAATATTACAATAATTATTTAATTGTTTTGAGGTTAACTATGTTAAGAGCTTGTTTTGTATTAGTATTAACTCCAATATATAAACAATGTTTAAAGTGCTATGAATAAATATCTTTACAGTAACTCACGTTACAGAAAAACTTGTATGAAATTCCTGCAAATGAAACAAATTTTAAAATTTTAAAAAATAGTACCATACTTGTAATAGTTTTCTTAAATAGAATCTGTTTTATTATTGTTATTGGTTGTGTATTACATAAGTAAACTTGAAAAATCTGTAATTTTGGTAACTCACGTTACATGAAGTAGGGTTTAAAACATAACGTAATAGAAAGAACAATTCTTAACCTAAATGTAAAAAAAAACATATTATTAGTTAGCTTTTTTGTTCTAAAGATGGCTTCTTGGTACTGGCCACCTTCTAGATTAATGTATAATCAGTTATAAAATTGAGATGTGAGACTAAACAATCAGCCATCAATGAACTCTGCTAACAGGTGTTAACTAAACACAAAATACCAACAAAAATAAAATTGTTCCTCTAAAAAGCCAATGCTGCCTACATTGCTCACAATAATTCTTTATCTGAAAACATTCAAACCTAGGTTATTTCATAAAAATATTTTTTAAAATATTTTTGTCCTGTTTTACATGGACATGCCCTAAATTACTTTTGATTTCCATCAATCTAAAAATTAATTATTTTAAATCTTAGGTAGAAAACAATAGATAAAAACTAAAGCAGTACTTTTACTTGTATATATTATTATTCAGTAATCTTGAGACATTTTTTTAATATTCTTTGTTGAATATGAAAAAAGGAAAATTGTATGGTTACTTTTCTAGACGTACTAACTAAATATATAATTCTTTAATTATTATAAGACAATCAAAATATAATTTTGAGGTTAAGTTACAATTATTGTTAATCTTAAAAATTTAATGTTTAAAAATATAACTGTTTGAAACAAAAATGAGGTTTTTTTGTAATTTTTAAGACTCCTTCAATTCATATCTAATAGATACAAATTCCAGGATTTTCAGGAATCAGTACACCATCACCATGGTACAGTACTGTTAGTTCTAACATTTAAAACTTACACAATTAAATGTTTGATAAAAATGAACTGAAAACATTTGCTGGATTAACAGATTTATTGGTGAGGAGACGGCAAGTGCTGAAGGTCTCACAAATGACCCGACATGGATGATTGACCCCATTGACGGGACCAACAATTTTGTCCATGGAGATGAAAACTGTGTTATATCAATTGCTCTGGCAGTAAATCAAGTATTGGAAATTGGGATAGTTTACAGCCCTATCAAAGACCAACTATTTTCTGCAAAGAAGGGGAATGGCTCATGGCTGAACGGAAAACCTATCCATGTCTCTGATGTAACAGGTATATCATTCATTAATAATTTAATTTACTAACAATAAAAACACTTCAAACATTAAATTAATTTTATTGTTTTTCATTGTTAGATTCATTGATAATTTGTTAGTTGCCTGACTAACGTTATAAGTATTTCGAGAGTTAGAGAGTCTCTACTAGTACATACAATTAAGTTTCACTATTCTCTTGCAAAAATTATTACATACTTCGATGAATATGCCCGTTGTTAATTTAAAACAATACTTTTTTAGTTACTACTTTTTAGATTATGCCTGATGTACTTTGATTTATAAAATTCTCAACAATTATAGAGTATTTTTTCTAGTCCTCACCAAAACTTGATCAGAAGTGAGCCTTTTGAATTGTTCAAAATTTTGAAAAAGTGATAATTTAACTAAAATGAATATATCAATATGTTCAAAACATCGGTAGCAAAAGTTAGTAAACTTTCCTTGTAAAGATTTAACACTTCTAATCAGCGAAAAATGAAGCAGTAGTAAAGTGGTTACGACTATCTTACAAATATCTTTACAGTATATAAATACAAGATGTGATCAAAAAGTAATAGGGACTTTTTAAGATTCACTGGTTTGGAGAGTCTGATTGTCAAGATAGTTTTTTTTTATTATGTTGGTGCTCATGCTCCTAAGCATAATAACATTTCCAGCTGTATTCATTGTTTACTTTTTCAGTGGCAGCTTCTAAGGTTAGACATGTTTTATGTACTCACGATTTTCGTTTATTAAAAAAGATGGATCAAAGGATTTGATCAAATTTTGTGTGAAAAATTAAATAAAGTGGGGGATATGTTATTGTGAGTCTGCTTTGATTAAAACAAGGGTTTACAAGTAGTATAAACATTTTGAAGATGGCCCGTGAAGGCAATGAAAATGACAAACACTCCAGGTGCCTCAACACATCAAAAGTGGACGAAATGGTTATGAACGATTGCTGTATTACAATCAGAGAAGTTGCTTATGATGGCATATTAATTGGCTCATGCCATGAAATTTTTTGAATGTTTTGGGTAAAGTTTGACAGAAAATTTTTTCCAAAATTGCTGAATTTTGAAACAAAGTCAGAACCTGACTTTGAATTTATGCCACAAGTTCAAACTGTCAATAAGGAGTACTACCTACAAGTTCAATGCCATGAGTGAAGCAATCCGAAAAAAGAAAACACCCAGATTTGTGGCAAAACAATTCATAGCTTTTGCAACATGATAATAGGCCAGCTCACACACACTTCATTGCCTTTTTATGAATTTTTTTCCAAAAAACAGCACTGTAACGATGCTCTAGCCTTCATATTCTCCAGACATGACTAAAGAGATCATTAAAGGGCCAAGCATAGATAACATTAAAAGTGCATCACTGAAAAAGCTAAAGGCTATCCCAAAGATCGAGTTTGTGAAGTGTTGCAAGGATTGGAAGAAGTGCTTGCACAAGTTATATTTAAAGGGGACTATTTTGAAAGTGACAAAATTAATGTGGAGGAATGAATATATTAAAAAAAATAAAAATCCTGTTACTTTTCAAACATACCTCATTGGGAATGTTAAACATTTTGCCACAGACACACTACCAAATGTCTCTCCAGAATCTGTAGATAAATATTTACATATATATATATTTATATATATATTATATATATATATATATATATATATATATATTAGCAGTGTTTGATAAACTCATAGGATAATAACCATCTATATTGGCTCATTTCTTTTTTTTAGATATCAAACAGTCACTCCTTGGATTTGAAGTATCATTAGCAGGTATACCAAAAATTAAAGAAACAGTACTCAAAAGATTAGCAGCCATTGTATCTCAAGCACATGGGTGAGTTATTAGAGCTCATATATGCTAAATATATTCAAAAATCAAGTTACTAACTAATAATACTCGTAGTTCATAACAGAAACAGAGTAACTCTTAAAGTTGCTGTAAGTATGTTCTTACTTTTTAAATACTCTGTTAGCATATTAATTTACAATACTAATTAATAAAAAAGAACACTGACAACTTATTTATTACACATACCTGAAGATATTTTATTTTAAATAATTTTATCTAACATACATAATTTTTTCATATGTAAATTTACAAACATTTTTTATTCCAATCATATAAGCCGGTCACTAGACTTTATATAATAACCTCACAACCTGTCTCTACTGAACACGGAGACATAACTCTAGTTTGTACTCAACTACTGAGATTTATTTGTTTCTATCACGTTATAACTTTTTAGTTTTAGTGTGTTTAATATATTTTGGCAAAAATCATTACAGAATCTTTAAGTTTATAATGTCGAAAGTTAAAGAACTGAGTGAAATCATTCCCTGCAAACAAAAATAAAACACAACCCACTGAATCTTACAGTAAATAAGATATCAAAGCCATTCATAACTTTAGTTATATGGGACAGTAATTAAAACTCAAATAATGACTTTTAATTAAAGAAATGTAATACAAAATGTGACTATGTATCTTTTAATAATTAAAGACAATCCTTCTAGCACGTTGCCTAGTATTTTAAAACTATCTTCTGAAAAAACATATTTTTTTGTGCTCTGTTTTATCTCAACAAGGTATAAAAATAATATTATTTAAGAATATTTTTTTATTTTCAAGAAACTACCATGTTACAGCAAATTGTACCTTCCAAATCTGTTCTCAACACATCACTCATCACTCCCATACACACCAGAAATATACAAGTTTGTGATTGTTTCTTCTTACAAAAATATCAATTGAAACTTAAAAGGGAGATTATACTGAAATCTAGATATGATGATAAAAAAGATGCCAACAACAGAAATTAAGTCACTTTCAGAATATGACTTTTAGGACCAAGTGGCAGTTAACAACTGCAATCAATAAAAACCATAGCCTTATTTTTCATACTAAAAAAGAATAAATGTATTACTTATTTATATGTTTGCAGTGTATGTGGTACCAAAACGTACACAATAAAATATTCTTTCTTTTCTTAAAAATACACTACTAATCAATGTTTAATTGTTTTTCTAGTAAAATTTTTTAAGTACAAATATTCCCTTTCAATAAAAAATCATTGAAATATAAATATACTTGACATAATCAGGGTGTCCAGCCAACTTCATCATAAAATTCTCGCATTTTTCAAGTATATATAGCTTTAGAATTCCAGAACGATGGAATCAAAAATTTTAGTCTTCGTGAGTCTTTTCCAAGGCTAGATAATGTTTAGTACGGCCTTAAAAATATATTTGGTACATTAAAATGTATTATTTTTTTAATTATATTCTACTTAATGATGTTTTTTTTTAATAACATTTAAAAATTTTGTCACAATGACATTAGATATTTGAATTTAAATTTATTTTGAATAAGTGAGGGATTAGAAGAAGTAAATTAAATCCTGTAACACCTTTTTATCAGCACAAATTCAAAATGGCAAATGAATCACACCCCATAAATTGAAATAAAACAGTTATTTAAACTAGTAAAAGAAACACATGATTATATTTTTTCAAAGCCAATAAATTATGGCAACCACTGACTGCCATACACCACTACAAACTAGACTATATAGACATAGACGGACTATAGACACTGATCGACTGGTGTGACACCAAGACACTTTCACTGGTGGTGAGTGGTTTTGAACTGTGAACTCACTTCACAACCCTCTCAACTCTCTGTCACAAAGACAGCGCTGTATAATATCCTTGAACTTGATCACAAAAAATCAGCATTAGTTTCAGCATAGTCATGCTAAGTAAAGTTCTCTGCACGCTGGACACTCTGATAATGTAAACTTTATAAAACAAAATTTAACAGTTTTAAAGGTGGACTTTACTTGTTTTTTATTGTAGTGCTACTACTCAAGAATCATTCCCTTATTTGATTATTTCATTTTTACTTAGTATGCCTGTTTTTCTATTTTTTAAGGTCTGTAGATTTACATAATAAACTTAACAAGTGGAGTACAATGATTCCTACATGAATACTAACTATTTTTGGTGTAATAGTTTATTAAGTTGGCATAACATAACAATGAGCAAACAACTACAAATTATTATACAATTATGACAAAGAACATGAGAGAAACCTGTTGACGTGAACAGTACCAAGCTGTTAACATGTTCATTTTACACAGATTGTTAACGTTTTTATACGACCAATAACTTTGTTGAATACTTTCTACCATATTGTTTATAATATTTACAGGGTACGGGCAATTGGAACATGTGCTTTGTCTCTGTGTTACGTTGCCCAAGGCGCCTGGGATGCCTATCAAGTGGACTACCTTTATTGTTGGGATTATGCTGCTGGAGCTCTCATTGTACAAGAGGCTGGGGGCACTGTTATCAGCACTGATGGTAAATATAAAATATTTTAGAAATTAATTTAACTCTTCACAATATTTCAAGACTTTCTTTGTTTCATATGAAGCACAATATTTAAGGAATTTGTTTGAGTGATCAAGAGCCTTTTACTCTTATTTTGAATCTTACTGATAGAGTTTCTATGGCAAATTGTTTGACAATTTTGGTGTGTGGTAATTATTAGTTTCAATGTATGTTTTTGAATCTGTCCTATTCAAATGATTTCACATTGAATAAAATTAATAATCACTGTTAATTATTAAATATTTTTTCATCCAAAAATATTTATTTTTCTTACATTTTGTTATCTTGGAAGATTGTTTAATATAACAAGTCAGAATTATGACACTGTAGAAGTTAAGAAATAATTATTCTTAGTTATAAAAAATTATAACTTGTTTTACTAGTCACAGTACAGTAAAATTATATTTACACAAAACAAATATAAGGCACAGAAATGGTTAATATTGAGTGAAATTGACAAGAATAAACCAATTTCTTCCTCTCTGCCACCATCTCAATTACAGATAACTAATTAATGAAATATAACTGTCATATTTTCTACTTCTGATCTAAATGGTGTTTTTAATATGGAATAAAATTATAAATGTCTCAAAAGTTCTCAATAGAATTGACGAAATATTGCCTTTTGGATATCAACTTTTATTTATAGATATGATTGCCCAAGACTTGCCAATTACGAAACAAAAGCAAATGGCTTTAACTTTACAACGCTGTCACAGAGTATTTTTTTAATAACATACCATCCACAAATAATATTAGAAAACGACAAACAAAGCAGAGCACCATCAGCATTTTGTCTTAAGAATTGTGTTGTGAAAAACTTTATTAACACAGAAAAAGACAAAATTTCCTTGTAATCAATAAATTATACACACAAAATAAAAATATAAATATATAGATACAAGTTAATAAATACAGGGATGGTTTTAAATTAAACAGCAATACAGAATTGCTTATTGTCAGAAAGAAACCTAATAGACGCTGATAACTACACCACTAAAAAACCAGTGATTAAGAGTTTATGGTACTCCAAACCTATTAATGTATTTCATTTTTAAATAAGATAATACATTTTAAATTTGTATAATATATGAAAAAGGGTACATAGTCCAATAATCAAATTTTATAACAACAGTGTCTATTATTGATTTTCTGAATGTAAGTGTTTGTTTTGTTGTAGGTAGTCCATTTGAAATAATGAAACGCCGAATTATAGCTGCAAGCTCGAAACAATTGGCAGATCAGTTGGTTACAGTGCTGAAACAGGCAGACTCAAACTTGATATAATTCAACACATCTTGGTTAATGGAAAAATGTTCCCCACAAAACTTGCATTGCAGTAATACATTTTTTTAACAGTAAAAATCAAGAATTATTAAAAGTTTTCAATAAAATTGTATAGTATTTCAAATTGTGTATGTTTTTTAAAAAACTACCCCACGTATTCATATATTGTACATTCTAAATTGTACTTTATGTTCTACCGCATGTTTAAAAATATTTTTTAGGTAAAATCAAAATATTTATTAGCATGATATCGTCCACCACATATACTTAAAACGGATCACATGTTATTTATGAGAATCTAGATGGTAAAACATTAGTAGTGACTGTAACAATGGCTCTCTTGGAACAAGTAATGATAAAAGAAAATGTACTTTAGTTTGAGCTAATCAAAAATTTTCATGTGTAGTAGTTTCAAGCAGACAAGAGTTGTAGTTGGACAGTAATAATAGTTGTATTCTACTGAATGTTTTTTTTTAACGACAGGCTTTCTTTAGTTTTCTTGAACTCTTTTGTAAATAATCTATAGATCAGTTGTATGTAGATGGAGAATCAGCTGACTACTCTTTGCTATGTAGCACTACTGATCTGTTGTTTTCCTCTGATTTTACATTTTACGGTATCGGTATATGTGTTATTATGTGCTGTTTACAACAAATACAGGGTTCGGCAAAAAAAAACCTCCCCGGTTTGAGCAAGTCACCGCGTGAGTTGTAATGGGGGTGGAGATGTGGAGGGGGTATTGTTCTGTAGCGGCGTACGTGCCATTTTCAGTGTTCCATGGCTTGGCTCGGTGAGCATAGGACGTTTGTTGTGGAGGTGTTTATTAAAAATGGCGGTTCTGTGATTTCTAATCAACAAGCGTTTCGGATTCGACTCGAACTTGGCCGACGTGATAGTGTTCCTGATGCGAAAAACGATTAGACTGTGGGTGTCAAACTTTAGACAAACAGGGTCAGCACTAAAAAGAAACCCAACTGGCCGACCTCGTACTGCTACAACACCGGAGAATGTGGCGCGAGTGAGAATATCCATCCAACAGTCTCCAAAGCGTTCAGCTGTTAAACATGCAGCTGCCCTGGGATTGTCAGAAAGGTGTGTAAGGAGAATTCTGCATGAGGAACTTCATCTGCATCCCTACAAAATAATGGTTGTCTGAAGAAGATTATGAAACTCGCAGGACTGCATGTGATGACATTTTGCAAAACATTCCCCCAGATGCTGTCTTTATTTCTTTTGATGTAGCCCACTTCCACTTGTGTGGAACTGTTAACAAACAGAATTTCCGCTACTGGGCTGCAGAAAATCCTAGGGAACTCCACCAATAACCACTACACAGCCCAAAAGTCACAGTTTGGTGCGCCGTTGCGGAATTTGGTGTATGGGGACCGTACTTTTTTTAAGAAGATGGACAAACATAACGGTCAATGCCGATCGCTATTGTCACATGATGGAGACATTTCTCCGACCCAAGATCAACCAGTTTGTTGTAGACCATGAGGAAGAAGAAGTTTGGTTCCAACAGGACGGAGCCACAGGTCACACTGCTTGGCAGTCCATGGAAATGTTAAGAGAGTTGTTCCCTGGACGTCTTGTTTCTTTAAGAGGAGACATTTCCTGGCTCCCAAAGTCACTCGACTTATCACCTTGAAATTTCTTTCTGTGGGGTTACCTAAAGGCTGAAGTGTACAAACATTGTCCCAGAACTCTGCAAGAACTAAAAGATGCCATTAGGCAGGAAGTGGCAGCCATTCCAAGGGAAGTTATACAAAGAACTATAGACAACTTCATGGAAAGACTTCGTGTATGTCTTAACAATGGAGGAAAATCATTTATCGGACATAATTTTCAAAACCAAGTAAAGTGTACTAAGTGATGTAAAATGGCATCATATAGGCTATTCACAAATATAAGTAATTGTTCTGTATGTTTCTTATTCTTTTTGCAAATGCCTATTGAAATCAGGGAGGTTTTTTTTGCCGGACCCTGTAATAACAATTACGGTGTAGTATTACTGTTCTGGTGCCAACGCATAAATTAATTTGAGCCTATGGGATACGTGTAGCCAAACAAATCGATACACATTAGGTTATAAGGTTACAAACTGATCGTGTGATGACTGTAAAGTTTGAAATGTTAATAATATTGTAAGGTTAGGAATAAACAGAGAGTGATGTGATGCAAAATGTTCAATACAGTGAACATATACAATAAAATACACAGATCACGTTGTGCTCTGTCTATTTTATTCAATGTGTTAACATCTGTAAGATAGTTTTGCGGCGCTATCTATATATTTGGACCCTGACTGTTAAATATTTATAAACTATCACCTTGAATCCTTATAAGACAAAAATCATTACAAGTATTTAAAGTTGTTTTTTGTGTGTGAATCTGCTTTAGTTGCAATCAATTAGAAATTGTGTTTGTAAAACATGTTTACTTATAATGATTCAATGTTATATGTATACTTCTTAAACTTTGTATCACCTCTATTACGAAATATAATAATTAATGTAAATACACACATAGTTGTAATGTAAATGACCTAAGAAACTTAAAACCTTTTTGGTTTTTTTCTCTATGATATCCAGTAAGTGAGATGTAAATACTCCTTTCCAAAACTTTGAACGGTAGCTACCTTGAAAATCTTAATAGATATAAAAAATGAGAATGTATAAAATATCTTAAAAAGCATGTAATTTTTTGTTAATGCAGTAAAATAATCAAGATATAAATTTTGAATAAATCTAAATGGCCACCATCTTGAAACATTAAGAGATATTTAAAAATATGCAAGAACAAGTTATTTAACCACTCAAATCTTGATATGGTTAACCACACAAAAATGATATATGGATGCACTGATTAACCCTTTGAGCCCCAGCCGCCGGTATATCGTCGGTAAATTTCACTGTCTAAAAACTCCAGGCCGACGATATTCCGGGCGGTAAAAATAGTGCGAGAAACCCCAGCCGACGATATGTCGTTGGCATGATATAAGTTATTATAAATGGCTCTTAAGTGTTTAATTTTAGCTACACCATAATGTTATTTTCATACATATACAATATGATTTCGACAGTTATATTATTGTTTGTTGTGTATATTATTGTTTGGTACTTTCAGTATGAAATATTGTTTTATTTTGTAAATAATGGGTGACTCAAACCTAGCAGAACATTCAAGTGAAGTTGACAGACAATTGAATATTGACTTTTCAGATGACGATTCGGTATTATCTGATATTTTTGACGATGATAGTGACCTTGATCCGACGTATGATCCTAAATATGATAGAGACAATGGCAGAAATGTAGGCCTATTTAGTGCTAAAGACTTAACACCTGAGATACCATCTACATCAGCTCAGAATAATGTTACACAACCTAGGCCTAGTACGTCACAGGTTTTGTGTCATTTAAAAAAATATTTATTATTGAATAAACTGTCTGAAAATGTTTTTGTATGTTTGCAATAACATGACAAATGAAATAAAATTATGTCCCACGGGTTATTTATTTTATTTCTAAAAAATGTTAAATGTAACTTCTTCTTTTTTTAGTTTGCACATATGCGTTATTTTACATATATAAAAGTACATAGCATTTCTTTAGCCCTTATTGAATTTTTTATTTGTAAATTACCTTATTCCAAACCTTTTAATGTATTATTTAGGCCATTAGCTAGTATATTAGTGATGGTACGATTTTTCAAATGAAATCGTACAAAATCACTGAAAAGGCCTTGGGGTTTTTAGACAGTTACTTGCAAAACTAGACTTGGTAAAAATTTGCACAAACTGTATTTTTAGGTCCGGGGCTCAAAGGGTTTAAAGACTCCATTATGTTGTTTGATGTCCAAATATTACACAACAATAGCCCATAATGTGGTACTATCTTCCAGCTGTTCTTGAACTATTCCAACTAAGTAATAAGAGAATGTTGCAGACAAAACTATGGACTCATCTAAACATGAGAGGTTGGCTCAAAGGTTTCAATAACACAGGTCTCCAAAACATAATTCTCTCTGCTGCATGCAATATGTTTATGGTATACTGTTTTAAAGGTCACAGATTCAGAAAAGGCTTTCATAATGTCCAATCACAACAGTTTTTTTTTTTTTTTTTAAACATATGAACCAATTTTTACCAAAAACATTAATTTCTTCCAATGAACCTACAGATTTAAAATTTTGCATTACGTAAGCTTAATTTCTATAATATCTAATTTGATGATGGTGTATGTCAACTCCATGGGATTTGGCTGAGTGTAGCGAATATTTTTATATTGGTGATATGGGTAACCATGATGACGGCAACGAAAAAAATCACAGAATAAATAAATTTGTAAGCAAACCAAGTACATTTATATGAGATGTTAACATGTATGAGATGTAACATATGTAGCCTGACTAATCCAACATACACATCATTTTTTTGTGACTTCATGTATACACTTTTAATAGAGTAAAAAGAAAAAATGTCAATGACAAGGTTTAATTTCAGTGCGATCTTGTCTTCTCCAAGTTCAGAAGAATTTTATTATTTAAACACTGCTATAATACCTAAATATTAATGAACAAAAATATGAATACCTCAAGAAAGATTTCATCTGTAGAGTTAAAACTTAAATTTTACATAAAATTTCATTTCCGTCTAGACAAGAATGAGTTCTATGGTTGTGCATGACAAACCCATGGAATTTGACTGAGCGTCATTGCAGCTTATCACTCTACTGAGTCTACTGGCTAACGCAATTTCTCATTTGTCGTAAAAGTCTCATAAAAAGGGGAATGTAAAGGTTTACTTCATATCTGATTATCTGACTCTCCGCAGGATAACTTAAGAATTAAATTAGCAATAAACTTGAAATCTGGCATGCTATGTCAGCATAGCCTGTTACGCCACATGTGGTGTGACGTACGTCCTACGTTGTATTAATTTATGCACAATTTTATTTTAGATCTAATCCTTTTTCTTGAAAAACCTTTTCTTTTTGTCTTTAGTGCTTCTCCAAACTCATATCTGATTTCTTTCTTTGGTTTCTCAATTGAGAGTCTCAACAGTAGAAAGCGAACATATTGATATCTCGTTTTTCCTGGTAACTTTTCTCTAAATCACAGACTTTTAGTTTGTTCTTTACTGTAAACTCTCAAGATTTCTAAAAAGTTGTCAATATGGGAGAAACAAACTTGTTTTAACTCATCTTGCATTTTTGAGTTTTGTATGCTCCTCTATATTTGTAAAAGGGCACCTTCATTTCTCTTGTCTCAAACTGTTTCTAAAAAGAGGGGATCAGTTTGAAGTTTTCTTAGTTGGGCTGAATTAAAGTGAGTATGATATTACAAAGCCAGTGAAATACTGATAACTAGATACTGATAACAGTATTCCAATGGTACTTTTTTCATCAAAATCCATCAACACATAAGTGAGCAGGACCGTTTTATAGATACACTTGCACAAGCGGGGAGCGCCAAACATGTCACAGTTGAGAGTTTATCAGTTGTTTGTTGCTCCTGGCTTCTACAAGAGTATTTTTTAAAGTGGTCGAGCTTGCTTATGCATTGATGGATTTCATTGAAATAAGTGCAGTTGGAATTGTAATAACATTTTCCAAATAGTTAGTACCTTATAAAATTTTTATAACTGATGTAATACAGCTGATGCCTATCAGAAGACAAAATGATTGCTGCTTCTGGCTTGTGCAAGCATAACTTTAAAGTGGTCATGCTTGCGTATGACCTGACGGATTTTGTTGAAATAGGTACTATTGGAATTGAAATAAAATTCTCTAATAGTTGGTGTCTAATACATTTTTTATAACTATACTGGTTTTTTTGTTATTTGGCTTTAAAGGTTTTCAACAGACACCACTTTGTTAATATTAAAGAAAAATAACACAATGTTTTTCCTCTTACCTATTCAAATCTATGTATCAAATTTCGTTTCTTTGGCTTTACTAGTTTTAGAGATAATAATTTGCTAATAAAAAATACAAAATAGTGGCTAGCCGCTAAACGAAGTTGAAATTGGAAAAAGTTATTCTTCATTTTTTAGCTTATAATCACACATAAAATCTGAAAATGCATAGCCAGCCCATACTTGTTGTTACACCCTGTATATGTATACAGTATTTTAGTTATGAAGTTTTAAAATATTTTATTTATATTCCAAATTATCAGTGTGTTCTAAAAAATATATATTTTATAACTCTTTATAATATTTAATCAATTATAAATTAAGAATTCTAGAATAAGAGCAATACTTCTTAAGCAAAAAGATATGTAAAATGAGTAGAATTTGAACAATCTCCAACTCCAATGTATTCCTCCTTACTAGATGAGCTAGTAGTACCTAGGTGAGTGAAGCCAAGAGTTTTATAAGGTCCAAATTAGATAAAACAGCCACATAAAAAATCAGGTACCTCTTGTCAACTTCTTGTTCTTATCTACAGCACTTCAACCTTATCTACTTATAGCTGATATTGCTCTCATGTTATTGCACATTATGAAGCACTTTTTAATAGATTTTTTTTATTTGTACTTACAAAAATTTGGTTTTATTTACCTTAATCAATCAAATAATTTTTACTTTACACATTGGTATAAGTTTTGTTTATCAACACTTCAAAGAACCAATATAGATTGTCAAATAAGCAGGAGCACTTCAACTCATATAAATTAGATAAAACAGCTACATAAAAAATCAGATACCTCTTGTCAACTTCTTGTTCTTATCTATAGCACTTCAACCTTATCTACTTATAGCTGATATTACTCTCATGTTATTGCACAATTATGAAGCACTTGTTAATAGATTTTTTTTATTTGTACTTACAAAAATTTGGTTTTATTTACCTTAATCAATCAAATAATTTTTACTTTACACATTGGTATAAGTTTTGTTTATCAACACTTCAAAGAACCAATATAGATTGTCAAATAAGCAGGAGCACTTCAACTCACATGATGTCCAATCATATTCTTCTTATTCTCATTCAACTACATTTCTCAATGCTTCACCCATTCATCATAAACCCCCTAAAGAGGATCTATAAAATAATTCACAGATAGATAATCAAAGGTTCTTTTACGCCATCCAAATTTCATTTGTGACATCTATTTAGAATTTGAAACATGTTGAGAAATAAAAAGAAGCCCGGTAGTGCCAATTTAGGTTGGGGTACCACTGCTCCGACTTGTCAATAATGAACACTATTAAGTAGCTCGGTGTATTGATTGCAGGATCCAGTTATCAATAGTATCCTTTTGCATGTGTCACATCCTGTCACAAAACCGGTCAACAAGTACCTCACAGTAAACTGACTGTTCACTGTTACGTATTTAATGGGAAACACAATCTTATTTTTGTATTATTTATAATTTATGTTAATGACCTTCCAGGCTCTTTAAATAATAATGGAGTAAGCGCATACATGTTTGCTGACAACCTTCTAAATTTCATTGAACTGTAAAATTCTTGTCTGTTTAATGACTCTTTAGATATTGCCAACTCAACTGTGGATGAATTGTAGCTAACATCTTTTGTCTTAACTATATTAAAAAACTCAGGAAATTAATTTTAATCTTAAATATAATCTCCATCATGAACATGTTACATTTTTAGGGGTACACCTCTAAGATAATCTGAGTGGAATGCTTACATTGAAGTAATATGTAAAAAAAATCTAGGCAATGGTATTTTTATGTTGTTGAGATTAAATTTGTAAATATTGAAATTTTAAAAGCAGTAAACTAAACACATGTACATAGTCACTTGTCCTATGGGATTATTGTGTGGGGCAGTGATTCTAAAACATAAAGGCTATTAATATTAAAAAAAAGAGCCATAAGGGTCATATGTAATGTTAGCAGAAGGTCTCATTGCAAACTTTTGTTCAGATAGCTGAGAGTGTTGACTGTACCTTATTTATTTGTGCTCAATGTATAACTGTATGTTAGAAATAACTCACAAGATTTAACTGTAACTAGTTCTGTACACATTCCTTTTACTAGAAACCATTGTATACTTAGAGTTAATCACTGTAATTATCTACAAATATAGCTTTGCAGAGATGGGCATTAAAGTGTATAACATGTTACCTAATCAAATGAAATGCCTTCATCTAAATAAGTTAAACACAACATAATAAATATTCTGATTCTAAGAATTAGCAGTTACCTACGGCTTTGCACGCAATTTCCTATTAAAAAACTGACACACCACAGGCAAAACCTTGTTAAATTGCACACCAAAAACTCCTGTGATAAGTGAAATTCAAACTCACTGCTTGATATTCTAATCTGATATAATCAGTTTTTAATAATTAGACTTTAATTTTAAAGAGCCAGTATTTGAGGGTCTGATATCAGAAATTAATTTATAAATACGATAAAATAAATTGAATTCCTATGCAACATTCCATGATATTTGATAGAATAGCTCCAATGGACACCAAATACTTTAGGCCAGTGTAAAGGAATAATAAAATCAAAGTCCGCAGTCTTTTTCCGGAAAGCACTTATAATGTAACATGGAGTCCTTATAATGATTTTAACCCTTTCTAAGGAGTGTGTGTAAACTCTACATAATGAGTAAAGACATCATATAACGTATACTCTTATAGTGGGCCCATGGACGTCATGACGTTTAGCCTCTGTAGTTTTGTATTATCGTGAATGCATTGCTATTACTGATTGCCTTTAAGTAGATTTGTCTGTAAAGTGGTTCTATCTATCGGCAATATACTTAACTTCCATGTTTGTGCTCATATTCACTTGTAATCTGATTTTACCACCAGATCGCAGTAGCCACCTGGTAGAAGCCACTGAGGTAATTATCATATTAACCGCCGGGGCGGAAAAATACGAGTTTTGCGTTCTTAACTTATTGGAATCGTCCTATATAAAAAAAAGTATAAGGTTTGATGGGGTGGAAATGAGAAATAACGAAGTTCTAGAAAATAAAAAATTAAATAACTTTCCAGTAATATCTCCATGTTCTACATCCACGTCTAGCGTCACGTGACCTTTTGTGGCCAATGATTGAACCTCGTGATGACGTCATCGGTTGCGCCGCCATCTTTGCAAACGTAAATGAGAAATTACAGAAATGAGCAGAATTTTGATCAAAATTAATAATGTTTTTCTTAATTTCGAGAAAAAAATTAATTACGAGTGCCTCAATAAAAGAAAAACATCCCTCGAGATAGTACCTATCAGTAAAATATAAAATTCTAGAGGGGCTGATCAAAAATATAAATTGAAATGTAATGCAAAGGCAATTATGTAAAGTTTAAAAACTAAATAAATCATGAAAAACTCAAATATATAGATGGATATTAACAGAGAACACTTACCATTAGTGTGTTGGCGGATATAGCTAAACAGCAGCAACAAAAAAGTGGTCTATTACAACGAAACGACACAGTCTCCCGGTTTAAAAACACCACTCGACCGCACGACGAACAAATACACTCATTTTTAAAAATGCCCTGTTCTATTAAAAAAGAGATAATTTCGTTTCGGTTAAAACGTAAGCTCTTTACGTGCCCTACGAAACACTCCGACACACACAATTCACTAGGGTTGGTTGAACTAGTGGATGGTTGATTCATCATTGTAAACTCACTCACTCAATCCGACCTACTGAACACGATATCTTGTGTAGAACTGACCTATGCCCCGGACAACTCAGATAACAGGTATGCTATCAGGCTGCTATCAGTCCCGGCCGCAGATAATATTCAAGTAAACAGATTATCCAGACACAGCACACAAACTGAACATTAAAACATTAGAAACTTTACCACTTATCAATATACCCCCTAAAATCATGTTATTTGTCATTTGCACCCCCTAGTACTATATATATTTTTTGTTCAGGAGGGTGAGCAGAATACGTTGGTAACGTCAAATTCGTGATTTGCCGCCCCGGCGTTTAATCTTACTGGTACCGCCACTGACTCAAGGTCGCATCGCTTTGCTGTCAGAATATGCCGCCACATTATACTAGCCATTCCTCGTATACTGCATATTGTGGCCATATTTAGAGTGACATATTTGTTGAGCAACCATCTAGTTTGTTACTGTTGTCCAAATGGCAGGCCATATTGATTGAGTCTGCCGAGGTGAGGAAATAAGACATTTAATTTTAAACAGTACTGAAATATTGACTTGTAGAACACATAGTCCTTTTTTATTAAGCTTTAAAATACAAATAAACATTTTTTAAAGATTTTAATTTTTACTCCTTTTGGTGCTTTTTTTATTTCATCCATTACTCAAAGCCTATCAAAAGAAGACTTCATATAACGTCCATACCCCTTAAAGGGTTAAAATAGAAATAGGCATATACTAAATATACATTATTCCAGTGTTTAAAGTTAAGAGAATTATAATAAAATAAGAAAATGGCAATTAATTCTTATTTCAGGTTTTGTGTGTGTAAGAGCACTAATGGTTTGAATTAATAATATTTCTGTCGCCACAGTTAAGTGATTTACATGCAGTTGAAAATGCATGCCTATTTTGTGACCTACCCAGCTCTCTTTCTTTTCTTGTACACTTGGTATTAGTTCATCAAAGGTATCCTTAAACTCGATACAGAATATTATAGCTCTTGCTTTCAAATCTCTGTTTGCTATAACATCACATTTTCTTAGCTCAGTTTAGGAGTTTATATACCTGATTAGGTTTTATACTGATTAGTATTGTATATCTCTTCAGTGCAAAACGGACTCTACCTTCTTGTGGTTTTCTGCCATAAAAATTGCACTTTGTGTCTGATGCATTACCTTGTGATTCCACTTGAAATTGTAGTCAAAGAGCAAATTATTTGTTGTATCATATTAGTGTCCTGTTTCTCTTGTTTTTGTTCCTTCAGCTACTGTAAATATGCTGTCTCACTATGTCAAAGTAAACTACATTTGAGTATCCAAAATAAATGGTTGACTTCATCACTATTGCAACGTTGCCATTTATAATAAAGATTATACTACTGTCATACTTGCAGCACACTACAACCAGATGGTATTTTGATCAAATACATAATTTTAGTATAAGCATTTAATAAAAGTAGTGTTTTGGAATTATAAAAGTAGTGTTTTAGGATTTAAATATGTCTACGTGTTATTCGAATATCCAATATACATTCCAAATTTCATCTAAATGTGTCTACTGTATTTTATGTCATTGAGTATCAAACATCTAAAAACCAAACATACAAATATAAAACTACATAGATCTAAAATTTTCTCTTGCGTTTTCTGAATGGGAACAATTATTAATGTCCCACTCACTACTCTGATGTTTAAGTCATATTCGAAAATCATGTTTGATATTTTATAATGACTGACTAAAAAACCAAGCTCAATTTCATACAGTTTGAGAAATTCCTGGAACTTCAACAGTCTTTTGAATACACATCTATTTATATCCCAGATGAGAACTTTCTGCACGGGTTTGTACAGATCTTCCTTTTAAAATATCCGGAAAACATTATGAAGCATTGTCCACAGTTTACAATTTTTGTTGTTGCAGCGCATTCCAAGCATTTATCATCATTGATGTTTGCTATAACCTTTCCAGAACCTCTTTTAACAATTGAAAACTTTATTCTGTATTGGTTGGTTCATCCTCCTTAAAAGTTTGATCAAGCATATTTGGAGTATCCATGCCATTTTTAAAAGTTAAATGCAAAAAAGAATCTTGTTACACCGCTAAACACTTTTTTATGGGGATGTGTGACATACTTCATACAGAGTGACTCTCATTGAACCATCACACGCAGGCAACTGTACATTGTGCTGTGGCATTCTTTAACTATACCCCAGCACTTTCTCCATTGTGCTTTGCATGCTTATTTACCAAAATGCAAAAATTAATTACTGGCTCTTTTGGGACAGATGTAAAGCATACCAATTCATGCATTTTACACATACGTAATACATTTTTATGTTATTACTATTGTAGAAATAGATTCCCCCCGGTTATAATGCTTTACGACAGAACTGTCATAAAGCAATACATTCAAGATGATACTCAAGGATCCTCTGTCCGGTTTGTTAACCTATTACAGAAAATTCATCACCATCTATAAAACCCTATTCACCCTACTTAGGATATTTAAAAAAAATATTGTATTACTTTTCTAACTCATTCTTATCCTAATTTCCCTTATATCTTCTTAGTCATTGATAATAATACTCAAAGAATATTGAATATTCTAATTAATTAACTTGTCCTCCTCCGTAGACTAATGGTTATAGTCTCGGCTGTCTAACAAAGAGATCACGGGTTCAAATCCCGGGGAGGACCAGTGTACATCGAAGCTGGCATAGCTAAAGCTGAGGCTTAAAATAGAAAAAAACTAATTAACTTCAGGATTCTTCAAAAAAACTTTATTCTTGCTTTAAAAATTCTTTTTTTTTTTAATAAGAGAAGTATGTGATTCCAAAGGAAGGATTGGCTGTTTATTTTGATAAGACAATTTTATTCCCTATTTTTGTGGAAATGTATTAGAAATTTTTGACCTAAAACAAGAAACTGCAATATTGTAGTTGCTACTTGTACGGAACATTATTGCAATTTCCTCACAAGCTTCTGATTTTATAATTAATTAAAAAGAAATTATATAGAAGATTCTTTATTCAGTTATCTTATGATGTTCTAAAAACTATAATGTTAGAAATAACATAACATAGATGCTTATGAAATGAAACACATTTATTCAGTACCAGCTATAGAAATTGCTCCTGTCACATCACAGTATATCCAGCTAAAAGTCATATACTATGATACAAATCTATAAAATCGGTCTGTACCTGTACATAATTTTAGCTAAACCTCTGAAGAAATCCAAGATACTACAAGAATTTCATGTCACACAGTTCAGAGACGGCTTTAGTGAAATAATGAGTTTAATCCTATAATAACAATGTTAAACCACAAAATAATGTTATACACTAATCTTTGTCCTAGAGCTATGCGAAATGTTTTACTTCAAAGATACAATTCATGCATAGACAAGTATTTTTTTAATTTTTCTTGTAAGGTTTATATTCTTTCAATATTTAAACAAGAAAGTGTGTACATTTTTAAGATGAACAATCAAATAAAATGTGCTACAATATCTCTGACAAATTATTGGTTGAATAATAACTTAAAAAAGATTGTTAACCCGTAACAAAATTAGGAAAACATTGCTGAATAAATGGTTAACTTAAAATAAGTTAAATGTTCAGGTGGACAGGTTGTAACTAATTTAAGTTATTTAATAAGCTTATAATTTTATATTCCTTGTTGGTTTTGATTTAAAATAACCTTTAGAATTTAATAGTCATGATTTTAAATAAAGCTTACTTGAACAGGCTGTTGTCCTTGAGTTTGAGCCATTGAATGTTGCTGAAAGGTTTGAGTTCCCTGTTGCATGGCAGATGGCCCATTCATGTGAGTGATGGGACCAGGTGGAGGCCCTCCTTGGTTGTAGTTAGTGGGACTGTGGGGATGGTGCTGAGGGGGGCCCATGGCTGGAGTGTTTTGGGCAGAGGGGGAGGGCATGGGAGAGGGGGCTTGTTGGGGAGGTCCCATCGGTGAGGGAACTTGAGGAGGGGGCATGGGAGAGGATTGGGGCGAGGGACTCGCCGCCATCCCACCACCACCACCTTCTCCGTCCAGTGTACCGGTTGAAAGAAATCTAAAAATGTAATTCCTTGTTATAAACCAACAATAGCAATTTATAATAATTAATGTCAACACTACAGACAAAACATTGTTTACATTTTTTTTTTAATTTGTTGTGCTAACTAAAGATAGCTACTAGCTTATTCCTTTAAGTTAGTTAAAGGTGTGGAATAACTATGGCTATATAGTATAATATGAAATAATCTTAATTATAAATATGGTATGAAATTAAAGTTGGAGAGTCAAGTATTTCAAAGAGAAAAAAATACCAAATAATCATAACTAACTTCTCTTGGCACTTATTAAATTGAAAAAAAACTTTTATAAGTTTGCTGCTTGATTCAACGGTCACTGCAATGTGTCATAGCTATACTGCAAAGTTGTGTTAATGCTACTGTTGTCATTCCAGCACTGACCTACAAGATGCTTCTTCATTTTCAAAAACACATGGTAGCCTTGAAAGCTATATTAAGACTGTATGGAGAGTAATCAAATTGTACAAAGTCAAATTTGATGAGATCTAAAGTTGTGTATTGTAGTGTAGATGAGCATTGTCTTGCAGAAAAATTATCTTTTTTCGTTTAATACAAGTCCAATGAAAACACTTCTTGAAACTTGTGTAATATGTACTGGAGAAATCGTGAAACATCTGTTGTCGATGTTTAAAAAATAAAAAATTTAAAAGGTTTTTCAATTGCACCATCTTTCTTCAAATAGATGGTTCAAATCATCTCTGGGAGTATGTCTTGCAATTTCTAACTGATGCAAAAGTAAAGATTTGAAATTACAAATACAGTGCAATCTCACTTATCCTGCAGTATATCGGGATTGGTAGTGTCAGATTACTGAAATTGTCAGATTAATGGATATATGGGTAAAAACGTACGAAAAAACATACAAATGTACATTGAAATTTATTAGAAACCTATTATTTCTCACTAGACCTACTTTTGAAGAACGATTCAATTTTGTCTTTTTTGTTTTTAATGTTGTGTATTGTTGCACGACCAATGTTGTATTCTTTGGCCAAATGAGACAACTTATCACCTTTCTCTAAATGTTTTAGAATTTCATACTTTTTATTGATTGTTAGCCTAATGTCACATGTTTACGTTTTTCCGACATCGCACTCAACTATTATAAAATATCGTAATAACACACACGTCAACGAAACACAAACACGTCAACGGAACGAAGCTATATACAGTAGTACTGTAGCCAGAGTGCAAGTAGGCAAGCAACTGACGAGTGACTAGTGGCGGCGCGGCGGGCCGGTGAGTCATCCGTGCTTGCTGTGACACGAACCAAAGGGCATTGACCTCACCCGTCATCGCTCGCACAGTGCCGGATTACTGGACGTGCCATATTAGCGCACGGCCGGATTATAGAGACTGCACTGTACAAAATTTATATGATCTAAAATAACATGTTTCTCAATCAATTATTTTTGTTCTATATTATTATTATCATTATTTATTTATTATATTTTAAATGCATCTAATTTCTTCCTATTATTTACCATAAATAAACTCTCTACATATATATATATATCGTATGGGGGACAAAGGCAGCTATCCATAAATAAATAAATTAAAAATTACAATTATTAAAAAGTACGTAAGAACAAAGTTCTTGAGTCATAAATTAAAAATAATATTACAATCTCCCGTCACAAAGCTAAATCCAAATTACTGAGCCAGTTTAGAGACCCATCCTCTAAACCACTCAGACCAGCCAGACCACCAGAAAACAATCGCAAAGGGCAGTCGTTTACAATGTGCTCAATTGTCTGAGAGTTTGCGCCACAATCACACGTCTGGTCGTCAGTAATACCCCACTTGAATTTCCAGTGATTGCTTCTCCCAACCCCAGTTCGAAAACGATTCAATAAAACCCATTCCTTTCGAGGAATTTCCAAGCCACCCGCTGCTTTCGTAGGATCGGATATCAAGAACTTGTTCCGTCCATCGAATGATTCCCAGGATGACGCCCAGTTAGCATTAGGCGTAAAGTTCTCCTCTATCAACTGGGATGCTGTTCGTAGTGATGGCTTGCGTGATTTGAGCCGGCTATCTTGCTGAGGAAGGTCGCGCGTAACGGGCAATTCGGGATTGGACACGATCTTATTGAACTCTCTCAGAAGAGCCTCTTTGCGTCTAATCTCAGGTGGTGCTATATTGCTCAGCACTGGGAGCCAAGGTGTTGGTGTTGCCATGAGAGTTCCAGTAATTGTCCTCATGGCCCTATTAAGAACGACATCGACCTCTCGCACATGTGCACTATTAAGCCACACAGGAGCACAATATTCAGCAGCGGAGTACACAAGGGACAAAGAAGTGGTACGCAGTACTTTAGCGTTGGCTCCCCAAGTTGATCCAGCAAGATGCTGTACTATATTAGCCCTTGTTTTCAGCTTTGCTGCTGTCTTTTGAAGGTGACTTTTAAAAGTGAGAGATCGGTCTAAGGTAACTCCCAGATACTGCGGATGTTCATTATGTTCATTATGTTCATTATGTTTCGCAGATTATTTTAGAGCCTGGAAGCTAAATCCAAATCCTAATAAAACTCTCTACAATATAATATTGATAATAATTTGATTGGTAAAAATTCAGAACCAAACATTTTGCTTAAAGCCTTTGTATTTTATAATTTTTTATTTTGGTTGCTGATAGTTTACTATAGTTTATTAACAAAAAATAATTTATTGAGAGTTCATACAACATTTTTCAGTTTCTTACTTTATTAGCTAGAAGATTACAAAATGTTATGTTGATTGGTTGGAAAATAACGATAAAATACACAACCATGCGTTGTGCACAAGATTCGTCACAGGTAGAAAATTTGTATTTATTTTTTTATTTATTCAGACTTTTTGAAATTCTAACATGTCTTTTATCATTATTAATCAGTTGCCTTGAACAGAATTTGAAATTATTAGTTGTTAAAAATGTATATATTTGATATTAAAGTTATGATTTTACCTAATTATACATGTTTACTACGGCATGAATCACCAGTGTAACTCATAACACACTTTTAGTTCAAAATCCTACTACATCCCGCCAAACCTAAACTTTTTTCCAGAATGTATATTTATTATAGTCTCTTACTAATTTAACTGGAGATTGAAGTGGCAAGACGCATATTTTATAATTATTGTAATTAAAGAGTATTATATTACGAATGAGTCACTGTAGCTCATGGAGAACATGAATTATTTTGATTACACAGATATTTCTTGTGTTCAACAAAAGTTGCAGTGACTCAGGCCTAGTATTTCCCTTGTTCCCACTTTTCTTCTAATTTGTAGCATCAACTCCCAAAGTACAGGGTAGATCTTTAAGTTTGTCATGTTTTGTTTGCTTCATCTGATAATTCAATAATTTAGTATAAAGTGTGCGGCATGACTCATGACATGTATAATTATTTTCCTTGTTTATACCAATTTCAGTTATTGTTTTTGTCAACCACGTCACTGCACTGAGCCTCCGAGGAAACAAGGTAGATCATTACTATGTTCAGGAGCTTTATTAAAACAAAATTCAATATTGGCCTGATTAAATTAAAAGTGTGGTATGAGTCATAATAGTTAAACAGTAAACACTGGTGGTAGTGCTCCCTAATGGAATACTATCTGATAGTTCCGCAAACTTCACCTAGGCACTATAGTATTGACCTACACTCAAGTATCAAATACCCAAATCCATCAATGATTTAAAGGCTGCAGTATAATAAGCGTCTTTAACACTCGAGTGATTGATAAAATCGAATCAACAATTAGAACAATTTAAATGCTGTCAGACATGTAGTAATTGTAAGTAATATGCTGCTCAAACTTAGTATAATCAAAGTTATATTATTTTCTATACCGTAATCTAAAATACATATATTTCTTTGACACATAAAAAAAGAAGCTTCACTTTGATAAAATCTTAAAAGTCTAGATAACACAATTCAGTTTAACATTATTGTTCCAAAGTAATTAAAACAAAGTTTAATCATGTGTATGGTATTTGAGTAATGCCCACTAGAGACAGGAAATACAGTTATTCATCAATACCTATTACAAAATAATGTGTTGAGTTATTATGTTCTTGTAACGTGTTACCATGGTAGCATATTAGTATACAAAATTTAACTAACTCACTAAAATGTAACATAGACTGATAAACTAATAAATTTATAAATGGGTTAATTCAAATTTGACTATACAACATAATTATTGGGTACTACAAGGATATACATACGTGTTACAAATATAAAAAGCTTAACTTCAACAAATGCTCACATGATCTGATCTTGAATTTGAAGACTATCTTAAGGGATGCTTTTCTTACTTCGTCAGAAAATTGAGGTGAAGCTTACACTGATGACCAGGGGCATTTCCGGTATTTTCCCGATCTCAGATCACGTCCCAGATCGTCCAAAGTCTACAACATCAGATCACATTGTAAGAGTTGGGATGTAATCTAAGATCAGGAAAGAACTAATCGAAAATGCTTCTGGCCATCAGTGGGTTTTGGTGGTGCCTGCCACTAGCCTAGGCACTTCTGGCGAAAAAGAAAAAAAATCTTACAAAATAGTACCTAAGTTCAAGATCATAACACAAAGGTTACTTATAAAGGTTATGTTTAAAATTTTATACTACTAGTAATATAATTACAATAACCTAATCTAAACCTACTTATATCACATAACATTGCATAATGTAATATTTCTATTCCTAGCCAATTGCTTGCACCAAATGATCTCAGCTGTTATTGGTTAATGAGTAACCCCAAAACAAAAAAATCATTCAGCCCAATGTTGTTGTTCAGTCATTGAATTAGTTACTGAAACAACAGTATCCCCGTAATAAGATAAGACGAATTTACCTGTTAACCGACACAAATACTGCAGAATTGTAATGGCAGAAAATGCACAGGTTACGCGTACGTTTCATTTGTGTCAGACACATTTATCCTTCAAAATAGTAAAAAGTAAGCAAATTTTAAAACTATTTTGTTTGCTATATTTTATAAATATACATATCCTACATTGTTTTTTATTCACCATAACATTATTGCTTTTTATACTGTAATTTGAAATACAATGTAATTAAAATATAATATAACTTGGTTTAATTATAGCAAGGCTTCTTTACTCATGAATATTGATGATTCAATATTATCAATGTTTCACTTATTATACTGCAGCCGATTTATATCCCAAAGTTATAGGCCTAGGCCTAACTTAACCTATATTTAAGTCATCTGTGACTCACATCACAATATGAGAAAGATTTTTAAATTCAACAATGCAGAAACTTAAACATGTTATACCCAAATGATGTCCACATTTTATATTATATTAGCCTACACTTAGGTGTATTACATATAGGCCTACTCTAAATTGAATTATGAAATACAAAACTTACTAGGGGCTACGTCTGCTCATGAGATAAATCATTTAGGTCATACAATTATAAATTTATTTCTTGTCCTTTTAGTTATTATCTAATTAAAAATCACAGTTAACATGTTAAAACTGTGTTATGAGATGTTCTAAATCTGTTCACAAAATAAAATTACATGTAATTTATCTGTAATAGCGTAACCAAACAATAGACTATACGTGGAAGAAATCAAATTATTTTTATACTAGTAAATGATTAATAAAGAAGTAAGTAACATATACACACCTCAGTGTAGAAACCGCTGTAAATAATAATAATCTACGAAGGCACGAAAAAAATTAAGTATAACTCTCGTTAATTATTGAAACCTATGCACGCAGACAACACAGTACACTTCACTGGCCACAAATAAAATTCTAGTTAGTTGTTTGTTGTCTTCTTGTTTCTTGACAGATCTTCCAATGAAACAAAATCACAGCTTATACTATAAAATACACACTAAAATAATAAACATCATTTCCTAATCTAGTAAACCACTATATTCATCCAAATCCAGAACAGATCTAAATACTCTAGTTTCCAAATACAAATAATATGGAATATAAGCCGATCGTCAAAGGAGAGCTTGTCATGCGTCTATCATGGAACGCCGGTGGACAAAAGTATTGACAATTACACAAAAATACTATATATTTTGTAAACATTTAATATAAATTATAAGAAAGAATATTAACAACAAAAGTGCAATAATTAATCAGAATCAGCAAAATATCATTATCTAAATTAAATATTTACTAAGTTGTTCACAAAAGTGGATCTGGAATAGAATTTTGTTAACACGACAGTAATACAACGTAACTTACCAATGTCTAACAAACTGACAATAATGCTGTCATTTCATATATTTAATACGGATAAAGAGCGTAAAACACGTAATAAGTAAGACCAAGCCTAAACACCCCACCCACTGTCCAACTAATCAATACTCCCTTGCTTGTAGAGCGCAGGTGTGAGAGAATTGTGATCCCGAATATTATTTAGTTTTTGTTATTATGTAAATCAATGTTTGTAAAGCAAATAAGTTTTATTTAAGAGCCATACGATCAAATATAACCCTTCATAATCATAACTATCCTTATAGTCATTTTTCTACAATGAATCGCAAAGTACAGTCGTCACGAATTAGAATCAGACAATGGCAAGCTTCCATGGGTTCAAGAGACGCTGGATTCCTAAATAAAAAATATACTAACAATCATTATTCTTTAACTTTGTAGGTTAATACGAAAATCTAGAAACATATTTTTCTACATAACTGAATATTTTGAAAAATGTCTAGTTTCGTTTACGGATAGTTAAGTAGTTACTGTAGTTAAAACCCAAGGTTCAAAATAAACATCTAGCTAATTTTTTCCAACCATGAAGTATCGACAACAAGGTTAAATGCACGCCAAATTTCAAATCAGCTTGTCAGGCTTTGCATTCACGCTACAGTGGATAACACCCTCTCTCGGAGAGCGACTCCTAAAGGACCGTTATATAATATTTTCATTATCTATATAAATTTAGTAATAGCGCAGTTTCAAACCAAATTTCAACCCTCCAAAATAACTAGTTTGAAAGGTGTCGTTGACATAAAGACAAACATCTCTTAAAAACCCTAACTACGCCTTTTTAATAAAGGCATTTCTTTCATTCCATTTCATTTTTACATCTATTTGCAACATTAACTGATCTACATACTTAAACCTTGCAGTGGCTAATTTTAAGTACAATCATGCGTGTTAAGGCCCAACCATTCATTTTACAATCAATAAATGTAATATAAAATTTTCTTATAAACTTCTGTACACAAACAAATAAAAACCGAACTTATTTATGACTACGAAATTATGCAACTAAATAAAATCTGCGATTAATAAATTATAAAATTTTAAATTCTTACAGTTCCTTACTGTTACGTCAATTTTATTCAATTTCGCGACATCTGGAATCAGGTATACTGGAGGAAACTCGTTTTATTATACCGGCTCTTTTCCATCAATTTAAAACCGTCCAGCCATTTAGAGCAAACATGTGGCCACCGAGTCGCAATATTTGTTTAATTTTCATTTCTAAATATTATTATTTATTTATGCGTCACGTTGTGATTTTCAATTTCATCTACAACGGTGCGTTAGGTAAGGTTATGTTAAAAGATAAATTAATAATTTATTAACATTAATAACGTTCCAGTAGTATGAAATTGAACTGCAATATTAAATAACAAACCCCTTTGGCTGAAGGTGGCATACCCTTGGTTTTAAGGGAGCTTTCTTAGAAATATGCAAAAATCCGTACAAGCATAGTATGTAAAGCCATTAATTGCACATTATCGCACTGTTTTCAGTTCTGAGCTATGTTTAAATCTTATATTTCAAGTCTTGGCAGAGTTAGATTAAAAATATATAAATTTAAAGGCAATAAAAATTGTTCAATTACTTAACATAACATCCATGCTCCATGCAACCGGGTTTTCACCACTAATCCTAGTCATGACACCGTAAAAATCTTTTACCTTTTTATGAAAATTAGATAACAGGTTAAGCTAACATGTTTAAGATGTGTATTAAACCAACCAACCAAAGCAACTTCTCAAATTTGTTTGGTAGAAATAGTTTCACGCCAAATTTCAACCCTCTTGGTCAACTCGTTCGACACTTACGGTGCAAATAGAGAGACAGAAACCGGATTTTGTTAATCAGCAACCGGTGGGAGCGATTTCTTTAAACGACCAGCCATAATCAGAACATACAATGCCAGTAAAGATAAATAACAAAATAAAATGTATATTTTCCAAAAGTAAGCTCTTAAAATGTAATTTGAATATTGTTAAACACAACAGTTAGTGTTATAATGCCAAACCAAATATATTTTCGAGAGGCTCTCGCTCACAACAACAATCAATCAGTTAATCCGTCCACAGATGAATTTAACCCAAGAATATCAAAAAAATAAAACTTGCAAATAACTCTTAGAACCAACTACGCAATATATCGAAAAACAAGGTAGATGCAAGAATAACTTATATAGTTAAAGGTTCTATATGAATTTAATACTCAGTGTTAAGTATACAAATTATTTGAATTGTTTGCAATGTCAGTACAGTATATAGTATTTGATTGGCTTATACTACAAAGCAAAGACTAAAATGGATCGCTCATAAGAAAGATGAATCCAGCGTCTTTTGTAGGTACATTTATTTTTCACTTATGTGTTCTGACAATGCAGAACTCTATAGACGCAAGTAAACCACATTGTAGTTAGCCAAAAGACAGTAAAAAAGTCCAATTTTATTTCATATATAATCTACTCTGTCCAGTTCAGAAGAAGCCAGAACATCCACATAAGGTACTTCCTCTGCACAAACACATTTAGATATATTCGTGTAACTACGGTCTCTATTCTACTTAACAGTGGCAATCTGAACTTTATTTAGCACCAATGGCCTTTATAACACCATTCAAGAATTTTATTTTTTCAAATTCGGAAGATTTGAAATGACTTATGTTAAAGTCGCTCCAGTTTTAGATAAAATATTTGTTACTTTTTGTAGTGTATTTAGTGTGAGAAGTACTAAGTTGGTAGGTATCCATAGTGATATTTAATGTCTGCACCAGTGATGTTGGCAGTATGTATTGTCAGGCGATGTAACATACGATGTGGTCTAAAAGAATAAAGAATGCTCATAGGCTGCTCTCCTGTGACGTCACATCACGCCACTACCCTACAACCAACGGTCCAAGCTGGCCAGCCAGCAGTCCACCCGGAGTCCACCACCAGACACCGTCATGTAACCTCCGCGTCCCGTCCGTTCCTTTACGAGCGGTCCTAGAGCAATGTTACTCTAAATGTGTAGTTTAATTATTCTTCCCGACCCATAGAGAGTACAGTGTCGACCCGCATACATTACAGTGGCGAGTGGAAAACAACTGCAACAGTGGAACGTCGCTTACAGTGGCGACGAGGAAAACAACTGCAACAGTGGAACGTCGCTTACAGTGGCGACGAGGAAAACAACTGCAACAGTGAATTACAGTGATTTAGTGCGGAAGGGCAACAAGCGTAATGAACACGTGCAAATAACCGCGAATGTGCAAGGACATTCCGGACATTCCAACGGTCGGGAGTAGTAAGGTACGCCGATCGATATAAACTATTCTTGGTGTAAGCAGCGCACAAGCTGATTTTAATCGTTGCAATTAATGCCGTTAGACGATTATTTTTACCGGGGACATTTTAAACAGTTATTACGGAGTGTACAAGAAAACAAAATGGCAACTATCGGGTCTATGGGTTATTTTGATAGTGCGGAAGAATCGTGGCAGTCTTATATAGAGAGATTTGAGTTTTTTATTGATTGTAATGATATCGATAATTCAAAGAAACTAAGCACTTTGTTGACAGTTATGGGTGTAAGGACCTATACGTTACTGAAAGACTTAATTACACCAGACAAACCGTCTGACAAGTCGTACAAGGAAATTGTGGACACTATAGCGAACCATCTGCATCCCAAGCCTTCTTTTATCACGGAAAGATTTAAATTTAGTAGGCGGAATCAATTGGATCATGAAACGGTTAGCGATTATATTGTGCATTTAAAACAGTTATCTAAGTATTGTGAATTTGGTGATAAATTGCCAGACTACTTAAGGGACAGATTAGTCGCGGGTCTGCGAGACCAACAGATACAGAAAAGACTTCTCGGGGAGGAGAACCTCACTTATGAAAAAGCCGTGCAACTAGCTACTGCAATGGAATTTGCTGAGAAGGGGGCGGCCCAGATGACAACTGCAGGAGGACGTATTCACCGGATGCAGAGCAGCGGGTCGATACCGAAAAGGACACAGGCGGCGAGCATCGCAGCGAGACGGTCATCGGACGGCGGGAAGGCGCTGGGAGACATCACCTGCTATTGTTGCGGCAAGCGAGGAACACACACAGCATCGCAATGTCGGTTTCGTGAGTACACGTGTAATCATTGTAAAAAGAAGGGACACCTTGAAAGAGTTTGTAGATCGAAAAATTATGTTAACAAACCTAATGAGAACAAACCAAATGTTTTTACAAATAGGTCTAAGGAGCCTTCAGCTAAAGGGAAACAGTTTTACAGCAATAAAAAGCAATATGTTTATAAAGGTAGGCAGCACTATGTAGAGGAAAGTAAAGAATCAGCAGAGTCCGGTTCAGATAATCACTGGAAACATAAAGACAATGACGATGTGTATGACATTTCCAATCTATTTACGGTTAAAGAAATAGAAACTAAGATTAATAAAATTGAGCCAATAACGGTACAGTTATTAGTGGAAAGTAAGGAAATTGTATTTGAAGTCGATAGTGGAGCTTGTGTTTCAGTTATGTCAGAAAAAGATTGTAAGACTAAGTTAGGAAATATAAACATGTATCCAACTAGCTTAGTATTAAGTTCATATACACATGAAAAGATCAGGCCTTTAGGTAAGGTTATGGTCAATGTACAACATAAAGGTAAAGAGAAACAATTAGCTTTATACATCGTAGCTAATGGGGCTAATCCCTTGTTAGGGCGTGATTGGATGCAAGCATTAGATTTAACAGTTAGAGTGCCTAGTAATGTAAACAATGTACAGTCAGCTGATCGCACGAGCATGGTGGGGGTTGTGCCAACTGCAGGCGGCAGCGCGGCAGACGCATGCACGCCTGTCAGTGGAAGCCACAACACACCTGTAGAGGTAAACAAACAAACATCTGTCAATCCGTCTGTTGTCAACAACAACAAACAAGTAGAATTACTGTACAATGAGTTTCCAAATGTATTTACGGATAAGTTGGGATGTTTCAAGGGTGCACCAGTTAAATTAAAGTTAAAAGAAAATGTAGTACCAAAATACTTTAAACCTAGGACGTTACCTTTTACACTTAAAGAAAAAGTAGAAGCCGAGCTGACTAGACTAGAACAAGAGAACGTTATTTCACCAGTAGATACCAGTGAATGGGGGACTCCCATTGTACCAATTATTAAGGCTAATGGGAAAATAAGAATTTGTGGGGATTATAAAATAACTGTAAATCCTTTCTTGGAGGTAGACCGACACCCGTTACCGAAAATTGAAGAAATATTTGCCAGCCTACAAAACGGAGAAAAATTCTCTAAAATAGATTTATCTTCAGCTTATCAGCAGCTTAAACTAGATGTAGATAGTCAAACGTATTGTACAATTAGCACACACAAAGGATTGTATGCTTACAATCGCCTATGTTTTGGTATCAGTTCAGCACCGGGAATATTCCAGAGAATAATAGAACAAACATTACCAGGTATCCCGGGGGTAACTGTATTTTTAGATGACATTCTAGTAACAGGTAAAAACAATGAGGAACACATGCATAGACTTAGACTAGTGTGTCAAAGACTTGAAGACAATGGGTTCACAGTGAGCAAGAACAAATGTAAATTTTTCTGTGACAGTTTAGAATATTTAGGTTTTGTTATCAGTAAACAAGGGTTGCATACCGCACCTAGTAAGGTTGAAGCAATTGTCAAGGCACCTGAACCTCAAAATGTGACACAGCTTAAAGCCTTCCTTGGTCTTGTTAATTACTATTCACGTTTCATTCCTAGGATATCCACTATTTTAACCCCAATGTATCAGTTGTTAAGAAAGGATACCGATTTTGTATTTAATTTAGCATGTAAGAAGGCACTACAAGAGATTAAGCAAAAGTTAATCTCTGCTGAAGTTTTAGCGCATTATGATCCTGCATTACCACTAGTGGTAGCCAGTGATGCTAGTCCATATGGCATTGCATCAGTTTTGAGTCAGATTCAATACGACGGTACAGAAAGACCTATATCATTCGCAAAGTAGAGTGTTAAATAGCGCTGAGAAAAACTATTCACAAATAGATAAGGAAGCATTAAGCATTGTATTTGGTGTTAAGAAATTTAGTCAATATTTATATGGTACACAGTTTTTGTTAAAGACTGATCATAAGCCTTTAGTGGCTATTTTTGGACCAAAGAAAGGGTTACCTGCTTTCGCAGCCAGTAGGTTACAACGATACGCTTTGTTTTTAAGTGGTTTCCAATATGAGATTGTGTATGTTAAGTCCCAAAACCATGGCAATGCCGATGGTTTATCTAGATTACCTGTAAATAGTGAGATTAAAGATGAAATCTCGGATGATGACCTTAATATTAATGTCATAGGTACCTATTTGCAGTGTTTAGCTGAAAATGACATACCATTAAGCTATGTAGACATAAAAAGAGAATCAATGGTAGATAGTGAAATCAAAAAGGTAATATCCTATGTAGAATTAGGTTGGCCTATTGTAACTGAACCAGATCTAAAGCCATTTGAAATTAGACAGTCGGAATTAACCTTGGAGCAAGGAATCCTAATGTGGGGGTACAGGGTGGTAATACCTAAAAGGTTCAGAATAAACATTCTGAACGAATTGCATACTTCACACATAGGTATTGTTCGCATGAAGGCATTAGCCCGTGCATATGTATGGTGGCCTAATATCGACCGGGACATAGAACAACTAGCTAACAGCTGTGCAGCCTGTTTGGAGGAACGAGCAAAACCGCCCAAGGCTTTCCTGCATCATTGGAATGTTCCGGAACGAGTTTGGTCTCGAATTCATATTGATTTTTTTGGACCTTTTCAGTCCAAGTTATTTTTGGTGGTAAAAGATGCGTACTCTAAGTGGCCAGAGGTGTTGCCCGTTGCTTCAACGGCAGCTGTTCACACGATTGTGAAATTAAGGGAATTATTTAGTAGGTATGGTATTGTAGACCACATAGTGTCCGACAACGGACCACCTTTTACCAGTCAAGAGTTTAAAGAATTTTTGATGTCAAATGGTATCAAACACACGTTTTCACCACCATACCACCCAGAAACCAATGGTTTGGCAGAACGGTCAGTCAGAACTATTAAAAATAAATTGAAAACAGCTCTTCATAATTCCAAGGATTTAGAATTAGCTTTGAGTAACTTCCTGTTCACTTATAGAAATACAGTGCATTCTACTACCAATCTATCGCCAGCTCAATTAATGTTGGGCCAGATCGCTAAAGTCTAGGTTAGATTTAATTCGCCCAAATGTTAAAGCAATAATGTCAGATAATCAAGAAAAACAACGATTGTACTATAGGGGTAGTAAAACTAGGACAGTTAGCTATTGGACAACCAATCATAGCCAGAGATTACAGAGGTAGAAATAAGTGGATACCAGGTGTGGTAGTTTCACGATTAGGACCAGTCACGTATTTAGTTGAACTGAATACGGGCATGAGGTGGAAACGACATATCGACCAGTTGGTAGGTTTACAGTGTAGTCCGGAAATGTCTGAGTTGACAACAATGCCTAGACTCCCAGACGCAAGCGTGGCAACAGAGCACACGCAGGAAACGATCGATATACAGTCGCGGGACAGAGCGAGCGCAAGGTCGCCAGTACTTTTAGCAACGACCTTGCCCCCCTCTCCGCAAAACCATAACAATAACAGAAACGCTCAGGGGCAAAGCCCCAGCCCACGTACAAATGTAAACAATAACAGTTCCAGCGTTTCACCCAAACAAATGACACCTGTTAGACGATACCCACTAAGGGATCGTAAACCTTTAGTCAAAATGGACTTGTAAATACAACCCAATTGTGACTTGTATATAATTAATATGGTTTAAGCATTATTATTATCGATTTGTTAATTGTGTTCATTCAATGTGTTATTAATTGCTATATTCTGATTTATTGGTTTTGATTGAAGTGTTTGTGATTTGTGTTAAATGATTATATTGAGTTTGTATTTTGTTCTCTATAATCTATACTTACAAAAATAAAAGAGTATAATGTCAATTTTCTTATTCATTGTAATTGATTTAAAATTGGAGAATTGTAAAACAAATTGTAATTGATAAATTTCTAAAATTGTAGGGGACTTATGTATTTAAGGGGGAGGATTGTAGTGTATTTAGTGTGAGAAGTACTAAGTTGGTAGGTATCCATAGTGATATTTAATGTCTGCACCAGTGATGTTGGCAGTATGTATTGTCAGGCGATGTAACATACGATGTGGTCTAAAAGAATAAAGAATGCTCATAGGCTGCTCTCCTGTGACGTCACATCACGCCACTACCCTACAACCAACGGTCCAAGCTGGCCAGCCAGCAGTCCACCCGGAGTCCACCACCAGACACCGTCATGTAACCTCCGCGTCCCGTCCGTTCCTTTACGAGCGGTCCTAGAGCAATGTTACTCTAAATGTGTAGTTTAATTATTCTTCCCGACCCATAGAGAGTACAGTGTCGACCCGCATACATTACACTTTTTTAGAGAAGATCAACTTGAAATGTGTTAACAACATGTTCAATATGCACCTGCACAATTATCTCTCTTGATCAAATAACTTTTAATTTCTTTAAAAGGGGAAATATGTTTACTAGTAAAGGGAAGTACAACAGTTTTGTACTAGCCACTGCCAAAAGACAATTTTAGCTGTCAAAGCACATTAAACTAATTTATTGAGTTAATACGGTATCAGTGAGCCAATGCGCCAACTACAGTTCCGGCAGAAACGTTCACTCATCACTTCATACGCTACTACAGGCTAAACTAAACTTCCAATAAAAAAATGATAAATTACAAAAAAAAATATTCATCTATTTTCACACAACTTTCTCGCTGACAAATTTTGTCTGACCAAAAAATAAAAAAAATCCTCGCTTACTACTTTTTTCTTGTCATTGTAAACGCTATGTAAAATGTAAACAATAATCAAAATTATTTCGAAATTTTTTTAATATTTAAAAATGTAACCAATAGATTGCCAATATTAAGAGCATTAATTTGATGCATCTTACAGAATTGTACGACATTGGCTTCACTTTTAAATCGCGAGAGGAAGCCGTAAAGGTCACTGATTTTCGCAGTCTGTTTTCATACTCCGCCGGGACAGTTTTAACACAGCGAGACTGACTTTTTCATGCAGGTTAGTAGTCCGCGGCCAAGTCTACGGTTAAAAAACACAGCGAGACTGACTTTTTCATGCAGGTTAGTATCATTAGCATGTCGGTGACGCGAACCGAGGATTTTACCCTCTACCAAAACGCTCAACGCGCCTAAAGAAGTTTTCACTTCAATAATTAAAACAAACTCTGATTATGTTTGTCCTCCTCCGTAGACTAATGGTTATAGTCTCGGCTCTCTAACTGAGAGATCATGAGTTCAAATCCCGGGGAGGGCCAATAATATATAGACACGAAACAGTGTGTGTACTTTAAAAATAAACCAGTGTACATCGAAGATACATAGCTGAAGCTAAGGCTTAAAGGAGAACAAAAAAAGTTTTTTTTTTATTAGGCACTAGCTCAATTGTGTTTATTAATTAAACCTAATTTCAGGTAAACTCTTTGTGATTGATATATATATATATATATATATATATATATATATATATATATAAAGTGGAATATTAACGCTTGATTAAGTTAAATTCTCTATCACAGGTTCCTCTCGCAGCTGCTTTTCTTGCACAAGGAAGAAAAGTACAGTTCAGTTTTAAAAGAAAAACCTTCCCATTAGTTACAACATTGCCATCAACAGATTTTCTAAAAGTTAGTTGTCTGATAACAAGTTACTTTCAAAATGTTGAAAATGCTACTTTTTAGCCCAATCAAGTTCGTCCACTTCCACCACGCATTTCATGTCTGAATAAAATGGATAGTCAGTCATCTGTATCTGGAGATCGCTGAGATTTTTTATGAGCAAACCATTTCCATTTAGTCAAAGTAATTTTGTTATTAAGTGTTCAAGCATTAACTGGTCAAGGAAAACCACATAAGTTTCCTTGTTCTTTTATTTCTTTTGTATGTTATACTTAATATACATATTTAAAAGCTTCAGCTCACGTACAATAGGCTACACGGTAGAAGTCGTTGCTGTATGCGCAGTAGAAACTGAAGTTTTCTCGTCACATCCAGGGCCTCAGGCCCTGCGTCACATCACTGTTTTGGCACGGAATCTACTGTTTTGCTTCGTTCTTCTATACAACATACTTCCCCGCTTGTTCTTTTGTTAGCTACATACAGTGTGCATGCAATAAACAGTGTGTAACATCATATCTCAAACCACCCTAATTGAAATTTGAAGTATTAAGAGGGAAAACAAAATGAAATATGTACACAAAATTTATATAGTAACAAGTTACCTTACACACTAAGTTTATTTATTGAATTTTAATATTGCAAAAGTCTGGTTGAGTTGTTTGATTACAACTCCATAAAGGAAAAAAGGAAACGCATAAACAAACGTGTACATACAAGTGTTTAGTGTTCAATTGGGTTTTTTGTTGTAATGCGTCGTCAAAATTGTCACCCACAAGACAATATGAAAAAAAATGCATAACGAACGGACGCAGTGCACGAGCTCCTCACGCCTGGAATTTAATGGGGTGATCAACTGAGGCGGAGAGAAAGAGTGGGGACAGAGCCGAGCAGTACCGATAAATCCCGAAAATTCCTGACAAACTCTGTACTGTACATGCGGCTGATAGCGACCTCAGTTCGGAACGGTTCTGATTTCTATTATCTTACGAATTAATGAGTCGTTTTATATCCGAATTAATGAGTCGTTTTATATCCGAACATATCTGCAAAACATAGAAATTATATCGAATTAATTATATTAATATAGAACTTTCTTTATAACTCCAAAGACACTTTACACGAACATATCTGCAAAACATAGAAATTATATCGAATTAATTATATTAATATTGAACTTTCTTTATAACTCCAAAGACACTTTACAAAATGTGAGATGGTGCACAACGAATAAAATGTCATAATCTTTTTGTGCTATTGGAATATATTCAAATTAATAGGGCAAAAGCAACATATTATAATGTGGAGTCCTTAATTGGTAGTAAATAAATTAATAATTACACTACAAAATCTGTAATAAGAGTTATGTAATAGCTGTAATAAACTAAGGGTATTAAAAAAGAAACTTGTGTGTGTGTGTGTGTGTGTGTGTGTGTGTGTGTGTGTGTGTGTGTGTGTGTGTGTGTGTGTGTGTGTGTGTGTGTGTGTGTGTGTAGTACACACACCACACCACTGCTACTGTCCGATGAGACGTTCTGAAAATTATTGATTGTTAGTTCTGAGCTATTTATAATTTTGGAGGGAAGACCAGTCCAATTTGGGATGAAACGGAAGTGGCTGGATAGTTGATAAGTCAAGCCAGCGTTTCTACGCCAGGTGCAGGGTTGCAGTGTTGGTTGACTCATATCTCCTTTCTGTGGCATGTCCTTTGATATCTTATCGTATTTTCTTTTGAGAACTTTAGTATTTGAAACACTTTGTTTAAGTATTCATATTTTAGTAACCTCAAATTATTACGATCAAATTTTAACTTATAGCAATAGCAATATATTTCTCTGTCTGTTTTATAGCTACGCCACTGAATGTAACGAGGTTACTTTGTTACATTAGACTTCCTTACGTCTTTTTGGGTCTTTCGATACTCCGTTGTATTGGTTTATTTGTATGTAGACAAGAGTAATTGCCTGCCATTAATTACGTTGTAAAATCAAGGTTTAATGAAATAAATTTAATTGCGCTGAGTCCTGCAGCATCCAGCTTTAAAAATGTAATATATACACACACACACACACACATATATATATATATATATATATATATATATATATATATATATATATATATGTTGTTGTACCAAATTACTGAAATGTGTTTAATTCAGAGTAGAAGCTAAAAACACAGTGGTACATTTTAAGAGGCTTGTCACATTGATTGCCTGCAATAATTAAATTGTGCTGCATCCTGCAACATCCAGCTTTGAAAATGTAATTTAAATATATGTATGCTGTACTAAACTACGGAAAGGGGTTTGAAAATACAGTGATACATTTTAATAGGTTTGCCAGGTGCTGAACTAAATTAAATTCAGATGAGTACAGAGCGAGAACGCGCGGACTGCCCATTCCACTATTCTAATACACGGGCTATCTGTAGTTGGCAGGAGGGGCCCCTCCATCCCCACTATTTCTCTCCGCCTCGGTTGATCACCCCATTAAATTCCAGGCGTGAGGAGCTCGTGACGCAGTGCAGTCAGTCGACCCAAAACGTAAACAACTGTCGTCTGATACTGTTAGTGCCTGCCTACTTTGTAGGTTAAGGTTATATTTAACAAAACAAGCACGAAGCACTTTCACAAACAAATGAGGGAGTGGAAAATTGAAGTGTCAGTTATGTACTATTCGTTTAATTAATATTCTTGCCGTGATAAACAAACTGAATTCATAAAACAGAATTTTATATTAAGAATCAAGGCAATCAGAAGTGTATTAGCCTATATGCAGTGTTGCACTGGCTTTGTTATCGTTTTCTGGTAATTGGTTCGTTCATTATGTATAGAAAGCCGTCATACCCAGCTCTTACATTAAAGCAGGTATTGGCCTAACTACTGGTTATTTTAAACAATAATTACTAATTCATTAAACCCATCCCAAGATTTTTTTAAACAAATTTATTGAATAAGGGCTAGTTGGGACAATTTTTGAGCTTAGCTTAGTATTTTGAGTGTTTCCTGTTCTAGGTTAAGATTTCATACTATTCAATTTAACATTATTTATGTATCAATGTGACATTTAGGTAAATATAGGATGAAGTTGGGGAGAGTAATAAGCGGCCCACACTCGTTATTTAATTGTTAATATTAATCGATTTGGTATATTACCAAACTTGGACAATATATAATAATCGTATAGGAATTATAGTACATTAACAACAAGAATAACACATTGCAATAGCAATAGCAATCCAACAGTAGCATTAAAGAATCAAAAACCAACTTTAGCCTAGACTTACCAACCGGATTTTTCAAATGAAGGAAAGGATTCTCTCCAGATAGGTGCACTTCTCTGCAGTAAAAAAATCACAAAGTTAGTCTGTTAATCAGTCTGCTGGTATTCTCCTCAATCTCTATAACCGCTTGTCAAGAACTTTCAATCTTATAGTTATCACCAATTTTGGAATTCTCCAAAAATTAGTTACTTCCTGTTTTTTGTTAAGATTTAAATGTAATTGTACTTACATTTTATAGATTTTACAGATTTATATCTTGAACTGCGTGACATTTGTTCACAAAAACCTCCACCTTTTCAAATCTCACAATCCCCAACATTGTTACAATCTACGTCACTCCAATATGATTACCATTCCTGCCCATAGAACAAGTTCTTTTGAAAGTCATTTATTAATTAGTGGCATTAAACTATATAATGCTCTCACAGACTGTATGAAAACAAAAACAAGTCCTTTTTTGAGAGGGAGGTAAAACGGCATTTGGTACAGTGGGCTTATTACAGTGTCAGGGACTTTGTTTGAGTGCTCTGGTCAGACTAGCTTATATTGAGCTTTATGTTAAGACTAGCCACCTATGTAAGCTTTAGTTTATTTTATTTTAGCATTAACAAAAACTAAAGTCATATTAGAACTTAAATAAAATTGTAATATCGAAATTATTCATTTTTATAAAAACAATTGAAACATTCGATAAAAACAATCGAATAACGAGTTGACTAACTTAATGAAATCTACTTGGTGTACATTTTACACAACTCCCCCTTAATATAAGATGTCCGATTTTGACAACAGTTTTTCTAAAGTGTGTTTTCAATGTATACATTCTAGGAAATCCATCATACATTTTTATCCCCCATCTTAATTGTATACTCATACTAATTATGCCATTTAAAGGGGTCTTCTAGATCTTGCCTACTTTAGTCCAGACATTGGTAAGTATTTGGCCTTTACTGCATGGGCTATACCTCTATAAGGCTTTACTCGTATGATTTTCTTCGCAAGTTAGGTTTGCTTTCCCCTTTAATCTCAAGATTAAATTAATATTTTTGTGAAAACAAAATTATGTGGGGTCGGTATTATCTATAACTACTTACTGAGTTCAGCATTCAGTATGAGACTCTTCTGAAGAAAATGAGGAGTAGGATGTGGATCCAATTTTCTGTTTATTCAGACAACAAAGGAGCATCTTGTGGACAATGCCTTGATTGCAAAACCACAACTCTACCAATGTGGCGAGAACCATGTGTGCTGACTGTGGTGTACCTCTTTAATCTCTCTCCCCAAAAACTACCTCCATTTACTCATAAACTTGTATGCTATCATAGTAATCTATTTCTCCTATGATTTCATTTGTATATATTAGTTGATTCATCAAAATAATCCTATTAATTATTTAGTATGATTCTTAAAATAAATCGGCTGTTATAGGGCTGTGGAGAACCTGGCAGTTAAAGGGATAAGTTAACAATAAAGTTTGTTTAGCACAAACAATTACCTACTGCAAGTAACTACAGCCCCTTTTATAAACTACCATATGTTTTACATTTAGTCTTGTACAACTTTTATAATAAAAAATTATATGGTTGTTGATTTGTGCAGTATTTTAATTATGATTAAATGGGACTTCTAATGCTATACATCCAATAATATCTTAAAGTTCCATAATATTGGAGAAATTTGTGGGTTATTTCAACATACACATTATTTGTTAAAATTATAGCTTGCTGGATTTCAAAATAAGATGTGTTAAGCAGTAACAGAAATGTTGAGGAATGTAAAACTTACTATATGCCAAATTACATTGGATTGTAGAGATCCAATTGGTCTGTGTTATGTTTAAGTTTAAATTGTATTTTACTCAAACTGTTTGTGCCATTTTGTTAGGCACCTTAGTGGCTATGAGTAGTAAAAGTTTAACCTTAGTGACAGTTTTTAAAAATATAACAATTCTCTTCAAGTGAGAAATGGTCGAAGATATGTAGGCCTACAAGCTGCACTCAAAAGTCAAATATCTTTAAAATCAAACCATCCACATGTTCTCTAGTAATCACCATCTTAGACAGTGATGCATATACACACAAATTCAGATGTAAATGATCATATCTTTTCACAAGACCTATTTTTTAATCATAATATTCCAAAATAGATATTTCTACAAATATTTTAAATTGTTTTCCATTTCATTACAGTATGATGCAATGTTTATATAGATCTACCTCCAGCTACATCTTATATATTCAGATAAAGTCTGAGTGAAAGTTATTTTCTGTGGAGCTGGGGCCCTTCCGTTTTTCGTAACTACGCAATGTCAAAAGAAGGGTTGCCAAAAGTGCTAGTATATTTCTATTCCATCTCATACTGGCAAGTAGATACCATCTTATGTATACCAAGATTGAAATATAGGAAATTATGCGTTTCGAAAATTGTCTTGTGCCTGGTGTGAAAGATTTTTGTGGGAAAGCTAGTTTTTTTTTAAATCGATGAAATAGAATTTCCAAGCTGGTATGATGCCCTATATGAAAGGTTCACTTCTGGCTGACTTATACCTTCCAGTTGAACCTACACTGAGTACAGCAGTGACCAGTATCACTTGTATCTTGTTAACTCTATGGTGTCTAGGAGTAGCACATCACTAACCACTAATGTCAGGATATTAGGATGCAATAGGATGGGTAAGCCTAGTCTACTGTGGAAGATCATTTTTAAAGTTGGTGCAGGTTTCTTAGTGTCAAAGGGTGCTGGACATGAGGAATTGCTGTCCCTTGCCCACTTTGATTATAAAGGCTGGAACAGAGCTGGCTTTCCTTCTTCTGAGGTGAGCCCTCCTCGTGGGGTCTTGACAAGAGGTGGCCCCTAACCCAAACCTTACCCTTCCAGAATATCCGTCACTCCTGAAGCAAGTACAACAGGTCCTTTTAGGACTAAGTGCAATAAGAAGTTCCTCAGCTTTTTGTCCTAAGTGAAAAAAACAAGAAAAAGTGGCAGAGTGCAAGCCATGGTGCTTGGAGCCTGGTTTTTGCATGCGCATTAATCACTTTTTCTCTCCAAACGGTATAGTACAGTCATTTTATCAAATTTAAAACAAATATGTATTTGTTTTTGTATAAAACACGTGATGATTTTTGCATCGTTTACATTTTCATGTGATCAAAATGAGGTGAAAGTAAATATGAAAGTTACACTTGTAAAAGTTAAAAATGTACACAAGTGATGTAACGGAATTATGATGGGTAATATTTATTATTTCTCTTGCATTAGAATGCTGAGCACAGTGGCCCGAACATGACATTGGAAGAATATTATTGGTACAACTATAAAGTATCATCAATTTATAATAATGTGTGTTATTTGTTTACAGTTCATGTTACGAAAACAAGTTCTAAAACTGTATAGAGATACACTGCGGAGTATTCGACAAGTTCCAGATAGAGACAGTCAGTTAGAACTGAGAAAATGGGCAAGACAAGATTTTGAAAATAATAAAAATCTGGAAGAGGAAGTAAGTTATATATTTGTACATGTTATATTTAAAAACTTTTTTACTTTATTTAATTGGTGCAATTATCTAATATATTGTTATACATACACACACTGATTTTATGAAAATTGTATCTTAATAATCTTTTAATACCCTGTTTCAAAATTATTATTTATGATTTGAAAGGATAACAGGGTATTTTGGACACCTGCTATTGTTACATCTTACAATGTTACATCTTAACTCTGATGAATACACTGTTCAGTTGCGTGACCTTATAAGTGATTTTGGCTTGCACATCACGGTACGTGATATCACTCGACCGAGTGGAACCAGTTCAGGGGGCTCTTGTATAGACAATCTTCTTACGTCAATTCATCCAGATCGTTGGACTGCTACAGTTATTAACACTGCGGTATCAGACCACAATGCAATTTTGTTTACTGCTTATTTGGAGTCTCATGAGAATATGTCTAAACATAGTAATATTATTAGACCTGTAAATAGTTTTAAATTAGTCCATTTTGTAAATCTTATAAACCAAATAAATTGGATTAGTGTTTACTGCTCCAAAGGTGATGTAAATAGTAAATTTAAAATATTTTTTGATCTATTTTTATCAGCATTAAATACATCTATTCCACTTAAATATATTTTGAATAAAAAGAAAAGTGTATGCTGTAAATGGTACCATGTAGGCCTTATTAAATTAAAACAAGAGTTGGATAGGCTGTATTTTCTAATGACTAGCAGTTCCACTGGCTGCGAGACTATAAGGGGAAAGTACCACCAGATGAAAAAAATGTATAAATCTGAAATAAGAAAAGCTAAATTTAATTATAACAGTAGCCTTATTGATAACTCTAAAAATAAGACAAAAGCTGCATGGGATGTAGTGAATCAAACACTTAATGTAAATAGAAAGCCTGTACTAAAACCAAATGGGCTAACTTCTGTAAATTTTAATGAGTTTTTTATCGAATCTGTTGATAATATTAGTAATAATATACTACCTAGCAATAGTGATTATCATCTGTATTTAAGAGCTGTCAGTTCAAATCAAAACAATGTTTTTAGTTTCTCTTTGGAGGAATTCACTGTGGAAAGTGTGTACACAGCGATTTGCAGCCTAAGCAACAGTACATGTCTTGATATATATGGAATGAATGCTCCTATTCTTAAGATAGCTGCTAAATACATTAGTGAAGTCTTAGCTTATTTGTTTAATGAGTCTATAAGTCAGGGTGTCTTTCCTAATATTTTAAAACAAAACAAGGTTATTCCTGTTCATAAAAAAGGTGCCAAAGATGAACCAAAAAATTACAGGCCTATCTCTATTGTGCCAGCAGTGTCTAAAATACTGGAATCCTTAGTGCATAATCAACTTGTAAAATATGTAGAAGGAAACTGTCTGTTATCTACTAAACAGTTTGGCTTTAGAGCGAAACGTAGTACCATTGATGCAGTTCAAACATTAATAAATGATTGTCTAAATGGAGTTGAAAATAAAGACTGCTCAATCTTTAGATCATTTGACATGTCTAAAAGCTTTTGATACCGTTGTACATAGCATTCTAGTTGATAAGTTAGTTTTTTATGGTTTCACTGATGTTACTGTGAAGTTTTTTAGATCCTACTTAACAAATAGATATCAATCAGTGTTTCTAAATGGTTCATTTTCTCCGTCTTTAAATGTTAAACATGGCGTACCACAGGGCTCAATTTTGGGTCCAACACTGTTTATTTTGTACATAAATGACCTGCCTTTTAATTTAAGTTCTGTTGGTGCTAGTAGTTACCTGTTTGCTGATGATTTAGGTGTGTATGTTAAAAAAAAGAGCCTTGAAGTCATGAGATCAGTCTTAAGCCAGCAAACCAGAGTAATAAATGATTGGTGCGCTGCTAACAAGCTTTGTATTAACATGGAGAAGGTTGTTGACTTACCTGTTAGTTTAAGTCACTTTGATGTTACCAGTAGTTTAAAATTTCTTGGAATTAATATTCAATCTAATTTAAAATGGGAAAATCACATAAACATCTTATCTACTCGTGTTAGCAAGGGTATATTTGTACTTAGGATACTGAAAGATAGTGTAGGCACAGATACCTTATTATGTGTTTATTATGCATACATTCACAGCCTATTGTCCTATGGCACTTCCCTCTGGGGCAATTATCATGGAGCTCAGAGACTTTTTGTGTTGCAAAAAAAAAGGTCCATCAGATTAATATGTGGGGTATCAGCTAGAACACATTGTAAACCTCTCTTTATAAAATCAAGAATTCTTTCCCTGCCATCTATTTATGTATTGTCTGTTTTAATGTACATAAGAAACAATTTGTCTACTCTTGAGGATTACACCTCAGTACATGAACACAACACAAGATACAGGCAACATTTGGTGACAAAGAGGTGTTGTTATACTCTCACTCAAAATAGTTTCGTCTACCAAGGGATTAAAATGTATAATTGTTTACCACAACATCTTAAGGTGCTGCCTGTAAACAAATTTAAGAATAGTATTAAGCATATTTTATTGGATGAATGTCTGTACAGTGTTCAAGAGTATTATGACATAAACTTTCTTAATTATTGACTGTTATTAATTGTTGTAACTTATTAATTTATTGTTGTTGTTGTTGACACTTGTCCTGCATTCTGTAATGTGTAATGACAAATAAAGGAATCTGAATCTGAATCTGAATCAATAGAAAATTAAGTTTCAAGGATTGGAATTTATCTTCTTTTTCATGTGTAAAAAATTAATACATTAAGTTAAGCAAGCACAAAGCACTATCTGCCTGCTTAACCACATAAATCATTGATTTGTGCTTACCTAACATTATGTATAACAATTTTTTGACACCTTAAGAAGATTATATTCCAACCCTCAAAACGTATATTCTATCCTTATATTGTATAACACTGGCAAATATCCAAACTACTGTTACCATTTCAGTGTTTTAATAACAATTACAAAGGATATTGTCTGCACATAACAGTGTACTGTACACCATTTTATTAAAAATCTATTCTGTTGATCTAAATTATACCATCTATTCCTACATAGTACTTTTAATGGCAGGAAGACCACCAGTATAATATTTATAGTAATTACTACAATTATTTGAAATTGTACCATTAAAAAAATATTTTCAATCCATGGAAGTTCTTAAAAAAGTGTACATCATCAACAATGCACTTGAAACAGCCATAAAAACGTTAATGATTAAGATATACAAAATGTAATTGTAGCTGTTATAAAACATTAATGAACATATGTTAAAGGTAGTAGCCCTACAAAAATATAGTTCACCAAATAAAACACTTTGTAACACACAGCTTTTCATAAAGTAACGTTTATTGAGGAACTATGCAATAAATACTTTTAACATTTGAAAGTATTTTCTTTACACCACTTATTTGATGTACGGTAATATTAAAAGATTGACATGTAACATGATAAAATATATAAATCCCTGGTATACAGGTAAATTAAATGGTGCTAAAAACAATTGAATCATAGCCAATTGTACATAATTTTTAAAACCCCTTTTTGTGCAGATCTTTATACACATCCTGTCTATAAGCTACAACAGTGTTCTCCACTTTTGGCAAGGATGTACTCTTTTTTAGCCATTGTCAAAGTTATCCTGTTGAATTCACTTAATAACATTGCTTAATTATTTCTTGAAATATTTTAGTTTCTCTGAATAAAGCTCAACAAATGTTAAACCAAAATTGCTAATTATGTCTGAAGATTTCTTGTTCTGCACAGCCAGGTCAAAATATTTCAAGAATTTAACTGTCTTAGCAATGTGTCAACTTCAAAACTTTCATATACAGGATGTGTAAGACATAAAATTGTACTCTTTTCCTTAAAAAATGTAATCTATTTTATTTTGAAAATGATTGATATTTATTTTGTTCTTCTGTAGTTTTATTTTCTCAAACCGTAATCTATTTTAATATAGTTATTTTGGTATTTAAAAATACGTTACACACAAATTAGGTTTGATTTTATAATTTGAGTTTGGTGTATGGTACAAAAGACAATGCCACAACATTGATTATACCACTCAATCACTCATTTTATCTGGTAGAAAGTTACAGAATTTAAAATTGATAACTTAATTATTGTGGGAGTACAAAAATTCTTAACTGTACTAAGCAGGGAAAATGTTGTTTGGTAAATATTTTTATAGTTGTTTTGATGCAGTTTAGAAACACTAGTAAGTGAATAATAAAAAGTATTTTCACACATCAGTAGCCCAGCATTGAATGAAATAAAAAAAGTACATTAACGATGACACTACGCGTTTGTTTCTTTATAAACTGAAAAATACTGTTAATATTTGGGAACATTTAGAGCAGGAATTGGTACATAAGTTCAAAAGCACAACCTAGCAAACTTTCATCTAGCTTAGTGCTTGCCGACTACTGCTTAGGGAGTATTCGGTGTCAAATTTTAGAGCATTTTGTAAGGTAGATGAGTACCTAACTAATCGCTAAAATCTTAAAAGGTATTACAAATATTTGTTATTCTTAGACAACATACTTATTATGAATGTAAACAAACTAAAAATAATAAACAATGTTTACACAGAACAGTTGATTACATTAGACATGTTCTTTTAATTAAAATTTTACAACTTAAGAGACCAAGATGGAATTTATCGCTTCTTTAAAGACCAGTGAGGAGTAGTCCGGAGGGATTTTCAAATAAGAATAGGTCTATTCATCCCAGGCACCATAAGAATGTCCATATAAAATTTCAGTATAATCGGTTGAATAGTTTACATGTGAAAGCAAAACAAACAAACAAAGGCACTTTCGTATTTACAATTTTATTAAGATTGTGATTCTAAAACCTTACTAACATAGTTGGATTTATATTTTATTATAACCTATTGTACCCTAAATCTGGCACTTTTAATTCTGTAATAAAATTACTCATAACTTTTCAATGTAAATATATTTTAAAATAATTTTACAAAATGTCTGAAACAATCAGATGGTTGTAATATATGTATAATCTGCAATGTCTGAGTTTCTTAGATATTCGCACTAAAAAGGTTAAAGTAATAACATTTATACTCTTAAGTTCAAAAGGTTTCGGAATTGTAGGTATTTGTATATCACAAAACTCAATAATAATAATAATGCACTGTACAATTGTTAGAATAAACTCTCTCAGATATTGCTGTATTGGTGTATGTTACCACCCCTGTGTGGCCATCCACTTCAACACTAGCAGCAGTAACTAAGTCTAGTTTACATTTGACTATCTTCTATAGTGTCAAACTAGTATGGATTGGTGTCTTTCTTGTAATGTTCTTGACAGTCTGTATGTTTAAAGAATGTAATTCTTTTTTTATATTTTGTTTAAAACATTTTACAACAAATTATTATTTGTTTCAGATTACAATAAAAATGATGATAAAACACGGAGAAAGGAGTCTGAAAGAGTTACAACAATCATTAGAATTAAGTAAATAACTTATAATGAAATTTATTAAAAGTTTTGAATTAGCTACCACTATATTTATTGTTGTCCTATCACTCTACACTTCCACTTGCCAGTAAGTGACTGAGATAGATCTTCAACCTTTCAATGGCATGTCTTGTTGGTAACAGAGATAATGAGGAATACCAATTGGCTAGTTTTATGGAATGAATGATTAATTTCTAGACATGAGTCTATATATATATATATATATATATATATATATATATATATATATATATATATATATATATATATATAAGCCATAGTATCCCATTTTACGTGCCTAGTTCCTAAATACCTACCTTTATAAATTTATACTTTACATTGTTTTAATAACCTTTTGAAAATACAGATGACTATCTGAGGACAAAGTATACCTATATGACGGAAAAAAAGTCATGTAATGTTTACTAAATAGGAAAAAGATATATGTTAACATGTTGACTGTGGTAGACTCGTTTGTACACCACACTGCTAAGAGGAACCAAGATTTCCCGGTATAGAACCGCAGTAAACACATTACGTACATGTACAAGGTAGGAGTACACCACATCAATTGCACAAGAGGCTTCTCTGAGGTTGTATGCAAAATTTCAAGTCTATAGCACAATTCAATGCCGACACGTTCTGCAAACATTCAGGCAATGAAATTCAGGGAAGGAAATATTTACATCCCCCAAAGCAGAAAAATGAAAAATTGTGTCATCCTACTGAGTTATAGGCTTCAATGAAACTCAGTCAATTTTTTGTCTATGTAGAAATGAAAAATTTCATGCAAAATTTAAGTTGTATGAATGAAATCTTTATCGAAATATCTTGTGACATCATACATTCCATTTTTGCCATTGAGTTTGGTTTTGTTTAATAATACAAGTTCTGGTGAGGTAGGAAATGAACTGCAAGAGTGCACTGAAATCAGTTGTTACTGACTTTTAACATTGACATTTTATTGTATTGTTTTTCTTTTGACTGTATGAATCAACAACATGTGTTAATATGTCACATGTTAAAATCTCTTATGGTTACACCAACGAACTATACTACTGGAACGCGCATTGCCCATAAGCCACATGTTGTGTTTTCCGGTCGCACACAGCTGTGCGTTACTAGTGTATCCGTGGATTTGCAGGCGCTTAAAGTGGGCAAGAACTCACCGAGTTCTGTACTCCATGCCAATGATGCTGATCTTAGAACACATTAACTTTTTATTGATTTTAAATCTAAGGGTAAATTAAGTAGATCAAGTGATGATGTACGGTATTGAAAATTGTAAAATATTATTATTTGCTCTAGTTATCTCAAACAAATGCGACCACTACTAGGTTGACGAATTCACTGGAAGCCACGAGTTATTTTTAATTAAAACTGTGACTAAACTACTATTTTTTTAAAAAAATATCTCATCACATCGAAAAAACAGAAAACTTTTGACATTATAAGAAAATCCAACTTAGAAGGCAAAAATTGGTCAAAATAATTTTATTTTCTAACATGTAGATTAAGTGTGTCATGTTTGTAAATTTTATGTAGTTTACTTTGAAATAAAATACTGTCAATAAAAAGTTGTTTTTTTTTCATCTGGGAAATATTTTAATGCCTGTAATCTTTGTTTCCGACTTTGTAAGAAAAATAAAAGTCAAAATCTCAGTTATTTTTGATATTGTACAAAATCCGTTTTTTTTACTAAAAATAAAAATCCACGGTAAAAAGCAGCTACTAACATTTGTAATAATAAATAAATTGTAGTATCTAACAATTGTATTAAGTATAGAAGGCGTTTTAAAGTGATGTTAGATCATTACGATAATGCCTGCCATATGGGCGGAGTAGTTCTTGCCCATTTCCAGCGCCTGCAGACTCGGAACGCAGCCCAGGATTTCGGCTCGGTTTCTCCGGCCCAGTGCGCGTTCCATTATTATAATTCGTTGGGTTACACTGAGTCTGTTGACAAATTATTTATCCTCCAACTGTAATTTCTCGTTGCCATCATGGTTAACCATAAGATTAATGTTAAAAATATTCACTAACGGTTAGCTAAATTCCATGGAGTGACATGCACCATAATCAAGTAGTGTTCCTCATGTAAGATATAAGGGTTCATGCACAATTTCAAGTCTATAGGTCATTTCATTATCAAGTGACAGACAGACAGACAAAAATGAAATTTTTCCATATCCTACAAGTGATAGACTTTCAGCCAATTACAGCTATAGACAGTTTCTGTACACTAATTTCACATGTTAACTGTGATAAGACTCATTTGTGCACCATGCACTGTTAACCCTTTGAGGACTTCCGTGCCAATCCATTGGCCTCAATGGTTTTTGTAGGAAAAAACCACTTGCAAATTCATCTGCTTGTAGTAGTACTAATAGACTGAGATCCCAGGCCCCCCAGACCTTACTTATTTTCTAACTCCCAAAATTATGAGAAATATGTGGGGTAATGTATGCTTAAGCACCTATGCATACCCGCTAGCTTCATTAGCCGGCCCGTTTACAGGTAATATGTAAGAAAGGCACATAAAAATAAAGCTTACTTTACTTAAATTCTAACAGCTGGTTTTTGGATATGTTTCACAAAATATTGTAAGAAATCATAATCCAATATTGCCAGACACCTCTTGTGGGCGGTAACTCCCACCAGACGCTTTAAATTTGCATAAAAAAATTACTGCACTTTACTTATATTCTAACTTCCAATTTTTATATATAACATTCATGTAGCTATTTTAATACCTTTTGTAGGCAGCCAGACCAACCCCATGGGCCAATCATCCCCCCAGACGCATTAAAGCTATCCTGTAAGTGTAAGCGCGACAGCATTATCTATGCTCTTGAGTGCGAGTGAGATGTACTCTGTAGATTGCTTTCTCACTCTTAAACACATGGTCAATTTTTTTGTGTATACACGTGCTTGTAGCATATGATGTTTTTGAATAACAGGAGCCATACATACACAATTATCGAAAACAATCTTGAAAAATTACACACATGCAAAATTCACCTACTGTCAATTTAGAACTTTTTGTAATTTACAAAGAGCCAAGATTAATGCTAATGTATTATTAAATGACAAATATTTCTTAACAAAAAGATTTTTTATTCGATAGAAATTTAAAAGATATAAATTGATGACGTGTATAAATGAAATACAAAATTTAGCCACCAAGGTACTTAAAACATATGACAATTTGGTTTGATTATTTATATACTGTACTTCATTTATTTACCTTAACCTCTACAAGTACCTGAAGATGAATTTTTCGAATCCAAACTGTACATTGTACCAATACAAACTTTAAAAATGTGTTCACAGGTATATTCTTATTAGTTATATTAAACACTTTTCGAGGCTATATCTATAATATAACATTTTGTTAGATAGTTTGACATTTTTTCACGAAAAATCGTACCTTACAGTGCGATATTGATAAATGACCAGTTTATTTGTACCCGTAAAGACATATTCAGTCAGTGTAGACAATAATTTTTGAACTGAGTTTTGTGTAATCGTCATCACATTTCCAAAGTCCTTAACCCTAGAACTGTTAATCGACATAATTATGTCGGTTAATGCCGCTTTTGTGGTGTTAACCGTCAAAATTTTGTCGATCAAACATTCCCTTCTATAATTACTTTTTATAATATACTCCGGTAACGTATCGATATAATTCATGCACCATTGGATTCGGGAAGAAAAATGCTAAGGAACAGATGAGTTTTATTCCTCTTTGTATTATGGTTATGACGTAGCAAGCTTGTTATTTTGAACGTAAAAGAAAACGCGACGCCGTTTGTTGTGACCGCCATATTGCCGCTGCCGTTCTGTATCACTTTCGTGCCGAGCTGTGGATATTTGTAAGTTTTAATAGTTTTACGCGTGTTTTAGTGTCGTATTTAATGTGTAGTGTGTTGTTTGATGTCGTAGTAGTGTAAACATATATATTTTAGAATAAATCAATTTCTATTTACTGAAATATGTTTGAGAAATTACCGGCTTTGTGTAGGCTATGGCAAAATGACTTGGCTAAAATTCATTTCACATAGTTTGTTATTGTTTTCACTTACTAAACGTTATTTATAGCACTCTTTTGGCTCTGAAGTAACTATTTATTTTTTGGTAAATAGATAGTTTTCACAATAAAATATATATTTCCTGTAATTTCTTTGGTTATATATAATAACTGTTTGAGTTATTCTCTATTTTTTTAATATCTTTAGTTATATTTATAGTTTTCTAACTACATAATATTTCCTATTACTTATAAACCATAAATTTATAAATTTTGATATAGTACAAGCTTTAGAAACTATTTTATATTTTGCTGAATGAAAATTTTTTTTTTACTTTTTTTACTTTTCAAAAAACAATTTATGGTAATTATTTCATTACTACTGTATATTCTATTTTATTCTAAGTAATAAAATATGCAAAATAACATGTATTCATAGATAAATGTATTTGAAAAACTTGTTTTACCAAAGTCTTACGTGTACACCCGATTTTCAGAATTTATACGCATCGCTGCTTTTTGTTCTATAGCTTTATGATGCTTTCATAAATGTGTATAATGTTTATGTTTTTCTGAAACTAGATAAAATTTGACACAGAATGGCTATCTCACTTATAAATATTTCTCACTATAACTTCATTTGCTAGGTATGGTCCCCCCCAAATTTAAGTAATATTTTTCGTAAATTTTATATTTGATTAAAAAAAGTGTTTATTAGAAAATTTTTGATGGTTAATTTTACAATATAGTGCAATTCTACGTTTCATTCTGAACACAAAAATATATACTCTTATTTATATTGCTTTTATTTTATATTTTTAATAATTTTTTTAAAAAAACCTTGCGCGAAGCTCCAAAACAGCCCGACACTACAGGATGAAATGACCGCCAGTTCTAGGGTTAAGGCCAAGCTCTCATTACATGTACATAACTAGGGGTTGTCTGAAGAAAGCAGGTCTGAGTTGTAGAACAGGTAAGTGAACTATTCCTGAAGTAAACTGTTCAATTAGCCTTTAAGTGTTTTCAAATGTATCTGATAGCTTAACTAAGCTGTTAGTTACAACCTCATGAAAATATTACTTGGAAACTAATTACTGCTAATGTGAATTGTATGTTCTTCTTTATTGTCTCATCCACTTTCATAATCATTATTCACAATAGAATGCCTTCTAGGTACTTTGGGATTATACCGACCACACGAGTATGAAGAACACAAAAATATAAATTTATAGAAACAAACATGATAGAACGAAGAAAACTCTTTAATTACAAACTTACGAGCATTTCCAGGTATTGTGATCGGTATTGTTGTCGATGTTATCTTATCTTTCTCGAGAATCCCGATTACGGCAGGCAGCGCGGCATCACATGATTACTGTATTTAAGTTTGTTGCACGGTACATAATTGCCTTTTCCATTACAATTTAATTTATATTTCTGATCAGCCCCTCTAGAATTTGATATTTTACTGATAGGTACTATCTCGAGGGATGTTTTTCTTTCGTTGACATCAGCGCCGGCTTCGGAAGTGCTGCCGAAGCCCGCGCTGATGGCCGGATGCACTCGCATTTTGGGTGGCGGAGTGTGATCAAGAATAAAAAGAAGTTTTTGAGTGTTTTTTTCAATAAAGAGTTTAGTTTTGTTAGATAATGTTTGTTTTTATCTATTGAATTTTTGTATTTGGAGAAATGTACGGGTAAAACACGGAAGTAAAAAGTGACGCACCAGCTGAACGGGCGGCGAGACTGCAATCACGTTATCTACTAGACCGTTCGACTTTGACCTCTATCTGAGGATGGGGAGGGGTTTGCGATAAGACAATTCCTGTTTTATATTGACGAAATATTGTTCTACGCTAATCTAGTAATCAGTAGAAGAAAAATGTCAACGATTCATGTCTGGGTGTGGTCGGTATAATCCCAAAGTACCGAAACCTATTATATAATTACAGTTACCTCGTAACCAAAGAACACTTTTAGCTCCAAAAAGGACCTTTCTTTTATAGTATCGATATCAAAATCTGTTACCCGGAGCTCTGTTTCAAACATTAGTTGAATATTAAAGATGACTGGACTAGGATCTGCAACACAACACTCATTGTTGTTGGAAACTAGCAACAAAAGAATGTTTAATCAGCACTTCTTACATATAGAACAGGTGGAGCATAAGCGAATAGAAGGAAGGCTTGCTTGCCCCAGGCACCATCGACTCTGGCCCTGGACATAGGTGGATGACTCAGTATCGTGCATTAATATTTTTGTCAGTATATTATTAGTTTTTACGTTACTAAGCATGAAATATTTAAACTGCCCGCTATCTTGAAACTTAATACGATAATCACTTTTTTTTAGTTCATCTTTAGTTTATCTACTCCTCACTGATGTCATTGAAGTTGAGTAGTCTTGTGTTTTTTGTTTGCTGTGCATATTTAACGCATTGACTGCAGTCGACACACTGATACTATTCCGGCTGTCGTAAAGCCAGTCCTCGACCAGTGTCGCATTGAAGGTGTTAAAATCAAAACAAATGGACTATCCTGCAGACTGTGAGATTTGTTCATGTTTTGACAGCAAAGTCTGTCAAGGCAATCAAAATCCATTGATAGATTAGGGAGATTTACAATGAAAGTACAAAGGCAATGGCGATGGAATGGTGCGATGTGGGTTAGGCAGTTTGGTGAGGGAAAGACAAATATTCATGACAATGCATGAAATAGAAGGCGGTACTTTGGGATTATACCGACCACACCCAGACATGAATCGTTATTTGACATTTTGCTTCTACTGATTACTAGATTAGCGTAGAACAATATTTCGTCAATATAAAACAGGAATCGTCTTATCGCAAACCCCTCCCCACCCTCAGACAGAGGTCAAAGTCGGGGGTTTTTATATGTTTGTGTTCTTCATGCGAGTGTGGTCGGTATAATCCCAAAGTACCTCGGTTTCTGATTTTTGTTTTGTTGTTTAGATAATCCTCTTTTTAATTTTATTCTTCAGAGTTATAATCCTGTAGTACATTAAACGAAACATAAATATAACTTGTGAACTTGTACGAGAGCAATAAGTTTTAATCAGTTTATTTAGTGTTGTCTTATACTGAATATCTAGCGCAAAGTGTTTAATACAAATCTAGAAGTTATTTTTGTAACAAAACGAAATAAAGAATAGTTTAAATGGTCTTTCTGTTCAATCCCATCCCTTTCAGTTTAATTCATTAAATATATTTGCTACCAAATAAACCAATACTGTAAATGTAACAAGGTTTTTATGATGCATGATTCTAGTTTGGGAACATAACCATAAAAAATACTATTCGTATTATTGGTAAAGTATATTTCATACATAGTTTTTACAATTCAAACAAAATGGACCCCCCGCCACCCCTCAGTCTTGCGTCACATCCAAGATTGAGACAGCTCGTAGACAGTCAATTTTGACATCTAGCTGTGCAGGGTGCATACAATCGAAATAAATGGAGGCTCTTGAGTATTTGACTGCAGTTTTCTTAAAACTTTTCGCACATCTCCCAGATCATCTCTAGACGTGCTGTTTGAGTCTTTGGGTGATTTCATAATTTCAAAGAGTACAAATGAATTCTGATTTATGGTCACCCATGATTTGGTATTGTTTCCAGCCAGAATTATTAAACCAACATTAAACTCGTTCTGCAAACGTTGTGGTACCATAATATCACCTCTGCTCACTAGGAACTAGAGGTGGCCAATCTTCTACGCCCACAGGTGGGGAAAAACTGTTCTTCTCGTCTATACCGTCACTGTAGCTGACCATCCTTCCATACAATGTGTAACAAATACTGAAGCTCGGCTGGGTTTTCTTATTACAGCTTGAAGGAGAACACAAAATTTAGTAGTGTTTGTCTCACTTTTAAATTTAAAATAAACTTTTTAATCTGTATTACCATAGTAATTAAATTGGTCAATTGTTGTTTGAAATATTTCTTTTACTTTAATTACTTCAATTATTTATTAGGTAGAACAAAACAACAAGAATGTAGAATCATTTCATAAACTCTTGCAGGTTTTTAGATACAAATGATGCAAAATGTAACTATAGTAAGAAACATAAATTATAACATTTAATTTAATTGTAAACCATTTTCTGTTGTGAAATGTATCAAATATATTTAAAAAACCAATATGAAGACTTATAAAAATAAAATACATAATATTTTTTTTTTGTGGGCACACATTTTTTTAAATACGTTAAGTTACAGTGCAATCCATGTAGATTGCATCAAGATTACGACTGATGAAATATGGAAAGATTTGAGAAAAACTTCCGGAAGGTACTTGGAACAATCAATGTAGACATAATTCTCTTAATATATATTATATTTATGAAACTGATATATATGTTTTTAACATTTTACTTGTGTGTAAAAATTAAAATTCAAAAAAATTGCTTAGGTAATATAAAATAATGAGGAATGCACAAAAGACCTATCAACCCTTTGATTCTCATATAACTATTTAGATACATCATTTTGACTTATCTAGTATCATCACCTGAGTGTTTAGCTTCTGGGCAGATTTAGTCCCATATTCAACGTGTTTGTGTAGTCAGTAGTCTATTAACCCTTTCAGGACACATTTAAAAGTGCTGATTTCTCTATCTGGTTGTATTTAAGTGTTCCGTAAAAGTACAGTGTTGTAAGTTTTTAAACTTTGTGACCTGTCACGACAATCTGCTTCTATTGCGGTATACCTGTATTCTGAAAGCACTGAGCTTTATAAGCAAACTTAAAACCACGATAAAGGAGCTCTAAGACAAAAATCAGTGCATCAGAAATAAATGTTCTGAGGTTGGTCACGACATAGACTGAGATCCCAGGCCCCCCAGACCTTACTTATTTTCTAACTCCCAAAATTATGAGAAATATGTGGGATAATGTATGCTTAAGCACCTATGCATACCCGCTAGCTTCATTAGCCGGCCCGTTTACAGGTAATATGTAAGAAAGGTACATAAAAATAAAGCTTACTTTACTTAAATTCTAACAGCTGGTTTTTTGGATATGTTTCACAAAATATTGTAAGAAATCAAAATCCAATATTGCCAGACACCTCTTGTGGGCGGTAACTCCCACCAGACGCTTTAAATTTGCATAAAAAACTACTGCACTTTACTTATATTCTAACTTCCAATTTTTTATATATAACATTCATGTAGCTATTTTAATACCTTTTGTAGGCAGCCAGACCAACCCCATGGGCCAATCATCCCCCCAGACGCATTAAAGCTATCCTGTAAGTGTAAGCGCGACAGCATTATCTATGCTCTTGAGTGCAAGTGAGATGTACTCTGTAGATTGCTTTCTCACTCTTAAACACATGGTCAATTTTTTGTGTATACACATGCTTGTAGCATATGTTTTTGACACAAACGCATATATAATGATGTCGCGCTCACACTTACAGGATAGCTTTAATGCGTCTGAGGGGATGATTGGCCCATGGGGTTGGTCTGGCTGCCTACAAAAGGTATTAAAATAGCCACATGAATGTTATATATAAAAATTGGAAGTTAGAATATAAGTAAAGTGCACTAATTTTTTTATGCAAATTTAAAGCGTCTGGCGGGAGTTACCGCCCACAAGAGGTGTCTGACAATATTGGATTATGATTTCTTACAATATTTTGTGAAACATATCCAAAAACCAGCTGTTAGAATTTAAGTAAGGTAAGCTTTATTTTTATGTACCTTTCTTACATATTACCTATAAACGGGCCGGCTAATGAAGCTAGCGGGTATGCATAGGTGCTTAAGCATACATTACCCCACATATTTCTCATAATTTTGGGAGTTAGAAAATAAGTAAGGTCTGGGGGCCTGGGATCTTGGACTATAAGGACCTATAATTTTTACAAACTCACTCTTGTATTTATTTAACCCTTTTAATGTGGATCCTGTAATTTTACGAAACACCATAACTCCAAAAGGATAGGGACCACATAATTTAACACAATGCTAAAACTTCATAATAATACAAATCATGCCTTTTTACAGAATCAATGTTTTCATTTTAGGTTATTGAGCAATTGTTAATTTAACGTCATAATCGCGCATTATGTAATTTGATGTTAATTTTGTTGTTAGTAACATTTTTCTCCTCTAAAATTTAGTATATCACCTCATTTACTGAGCAACAGCTATAAATATATGTTTGTACATCATTATACTGTTTTATGTGTAAACATTTTAAAAATATTGTACAAGGAAATTATTCATGTTTCTTGCAAAACAAATGACCTATAATTACCTAACTTGTAAATTATCCGTAAGAAGTTACTTTCTGTATTTTCTTAGTGTGTGAGTAAAATATTATCATCGTTATTTTTTAATTTAAAATCTAACTTAACCAAAGTTTGTAGTTTTGTTCAAAATAAAACTGTAAAGCAAATTAATCAGTTTCCAATACTAAAATTATTATTTGTTTCCTTTCTAATAATGCTCAAACTATATTTTTAACATTTTTTACTTGTTGACTTATAAATTAATATACAAGGTGTTTGAAAAGTCTGGGTACGGCTTAATATTTTACAAACCATAGCAGATAACATCTATAAACTTTGCACAGTGTCATATGGCTATGTAAACTATTTTTCCTTGCTATTACCATGACATACCAACCATGGGGGGACGGCCCACAGAGGAAAACATGGAAATCTTAAATGAAGGGCTTATAAGCCAAGGGGTACAAGTCCAAAAAACTTGTTTCTGAGAAAATCATGGTTAAAGTCAGTGTAAAAAAAAAATTATTACCATTGTGGTAGATCTACAAAAATATTTTTTAGTGTTTGATTATGTAACTGAAAAGTTTATTCATGCTTTTTCACATTTTTTAAATGCTTTGGGTGTAAAGTTATTATTAAAATAAAAGTTTAAGTCATGACTTGTACCCCTTGACCACAAACTAAATAGATGGTTTAAAGAACATGGAATGAATAAAACTAGTGTAAGTAAGAAAGTTTTGTTTTATTGATACAAAGTAATAATTTATTTTGTTTTCCTCTTCTGAATAGTCACGATATATAACAACCAGAGTGTTTTTTTTACTTAGTCAGAGTCTGTTTCATAACAATTCCCACCATTTTCTATAGAGTCTGCTCCTTCATCGTTTGGCTCTGATACTTGAGGCTGTGGCACTTCAACTTGTATAGTTTGACTCCTGGTTTTAGTACAGGGGTTTCCTTCATAGTCCAGTTTTTTGTAAAACTCATGATGGATAGGAGGAACGTAGGGTAGAAGTTCTTGAAGGTCTTTGTAGTTGGAAGCTTTAATTTTTTTCCTTTCTTGTTTTGGTTCTAGTAAGGGTAGTTCAGTGGGAGTTCTACCAGATGACTTTTCTTTCATGTCATAGGTTGAGAATGGCATAGAATCATTAAAAGTTGTTTTATAAAACAATGTCCATGGTACGTCTTTTCTGTATTGAAGCCACTGCATTTGTCTGATTCCAACAACAGATCTTTTAAAAAGATGTTGTACCCCTTCAAGTGTAATGAACTCTTCCTCTTCCATACATTTTACCATGAACCTTTTGCAACTTTTAGCAATGATTCCAGCCCAGTGGTCAGGAACAAACACAGATGTATTCGTGTTTCTTTTAGCTAACTCTATAGTTCCAAAATCACGATCACAGTTGTTGTACGAGTGGCCTGGCAGCAAAAACTTGTGGTCGACTGCTTCAAATTGGGTTTTTTGAACAACATACAGCCAAAATTTAACTACATAATGACTTTTGTTTTTGTCCCCCACAGTTATCACTAAATAATGTTAAATGATTAACGGTGGGGGGCAGTGCCTTCATGTACTGAAAACATGCATGACATAATTTCCTCACAACCTCTTGACGCTTGGCCCTCATGCCACAAATACATAGAAGCTTGTCCTGAGCTTATGTCATGGATACACAAGTTATAAGTCCACAACTGTCTAGAATAGTAGACCTTAGAACACGTCAAGACTGGAGTTGGCAGCATTTTTTGTAAGTCAAAACAAACCGCCTTGTGGCTTGAATCATTTTTGGCTTGTTCTTTGGCTTTGTCTAATTGTGCTTTAGCACTCTCTGCCTTGCGTAGGTGGAGTTCTTTCTGTACTGTAGCTGCCTGTTTTTCGTCAGGTGATCCATGTACAATAAAGCTGTTGGAGTCTGTCACATGTAGCACATGTGTCTGTTTGTGGCCTGTGAAAACTTAAATTGAATTTAGTATTAAAAACATACCTGTAGTATGGAAGCGTTACAGGCTCCTTACCTTTTTCTTTACACAGCTCCTTGTAAAAATCATACATTTTTTTACATTAAGGCCAGGATTAAGATACTTTTTATTTGGATTTTGTTGACGTGAGTAGTGGCTAGTGTATCTAGGAAATTTCATTAATATGCTCCTTGACAAACTCCAACTTTTCTGGGTTGGTTTTGTTCGGAGGAATTTTTTTACCTCGCTTGTCTCTTGGTGAAATAGATGTTCCTATTAGTTGTTTTCTTTTTACAATATTCATAACTCTTTTGTTGGAAATGTCAATTGTTTTAAGAAAAAACTCCTTGCATACTCTTTTTCCTACCAAAAAATACTGGCACGAAACAGATTTATTGTAATGTTCATTGTTTGCTCTGGTCTGATGTGGACTATGGTGTAAAATTACAGAATTCAAGTAAGCCGACTGCAACTCCCAGTTTCCAAGAGCCCAATACTCATTAAATATTTCTTGGCGTTTCTCTTGAGGAATATCACTGCACTCATACCTACAATTATGGTTAAAATCTCTGACCTGCTTTGGTTGATGGTTTTTTCCCTGTTCTGTTAGTGTACCCTTCCCCTTTATTGTGAGCAATCGACCCCTTTTTTCTCTTCCACTGATCAGGCCTTCTTGTTTTCTTTTTTCCTTCATGTTTTGGTCTTTTTGCAGGCGGTCCATTATTTTGCTCTTCTACAACCACGCCACCTGGAGAATAGATTTTTGGGATTAGAAAATTAGTATAAAGTTATGACTTTGCTAAAACTTTTTTAATTATTAGACATTGTAATGTATTTGTATAAGCATTTATTGTCCACGATTATTTAATTGTATGGTCACCTTGTTATTAGTTAGAAGAGATGTGGTTCACAATTTTTTTCATATATTTTTTTTCCTTAAAGGTGAACTAAACAGAAAATAAATAATGGAGAGTGGTAGTTTATTTTTTCCAGTGGATAAATTATTATGGTTATTATAATTGAGGCAAGACTAATGTAGTACTACTATGCAGCTGATATAATGTCTTTGAAGGCTACCTAATGTGACTAGGCCTAATTCAGAATTGTTGTGTAGCCAGGAATTTTGGCTGGTCTGTGTAGCAACAAATAACTTACTTCTTTTACTATATTTCTATATCCTCAGTTTGTTGATTGCTTTTCTTCTAATTTACTTACATGGAGAAAATATGGTAGGCCTAGCTTATTAGATAAATAATACAAAACTTACTTGTTGATGGGCGATTTCTGAAAAGATCTCTTGCAGAATTGTCTTCATTTCCACTTGGCAAATAGTCAGGGTCTGCGTCTGTGTCATCTGCAGAAAAAAAAACAAAATTAATTAACTTGATGTACATAAGCCTTTGTCTTCAACAAAATTTTGTAAATAATTCATTAATTAATAATAGAAGCTGATGTTTACAATGGGCCTAGCCTACTTCCAGAATAACTGTTCTTTAAGAAGCAGAAAAGGCTTTGTCCTTTAAGAAGAAAGTGTGCATAAAATGATCTTGGTAGTAGTACCATATTTGTTTGTTAAAATGTAAACTATTCATCTCTCAAACAATGAAACAGGTTTTAATTACTTATTAAGTAAACAACTTACCTTCAAAGAGGTTAGGATCACTTCCATCAGAAGAACAATTGTCTGCCATTTCTTTCTATCTAGTTGTCTATTATCCAAATATTAACAAAATATTACAAAAATGAATTCTCATTTCATTAATATTAACAATAAGCAATATAATTGTTATTAACAATATTTAATAATAACAATAATAAGCTCTTCCCACCACAGTAAACTTCACTGACAGACAGAGTAATGAAAACAACAATGTGCCATGCAGCTGTTTCAAACCTCCTGCTCAGTAGTCAAGGGGTACATGTGACTTGTATCTCTTGACCACTCATCAAAATAATGTTATTGTTCAGTAGTCAAGGGTATTCACTGCTAGAGC
>NW_025780009.1:0-51976 GCF_021130785.1 Homalodisca vitripennis
GATGTACTTGTACACACCCGCTATAGGCGAAATTCTCAAACGAGGACATTGTTAACAATCAGATGATTCCATTCCCCGTGTATATATAACTTAAACGAGATGGGGTGTAACGGATGTACAAATACCACTTTCCAACAAACTGATACTAACACAAGATTTTTAAAAGTTACGAGAGGATCCCGCTCAAAGGAGTCCAGCCACAAACGAGAATGTGAATGCGGGGTGCCAACTTCTCATGTCATCACCGTCCACAGCTGACACAAAAGAAGATGTTTAATAAGTAGATATAGATGCCCACAACTAAGGGTCCAGCCCACAAACTAGATGAATGTGGGAGTGTTGACTGTCACCAACCTGTCACAGCTGGACACAAAGAAGAATGTTAATGAGATATAGAGATCCCGCACAAAAGGTCCAGGTCCACTAATACTAGATGAATGTGGGACCTACTGTCACCACCGTCAAAGCTGACACAAAGAAGATGTTAATAAGTAGAGAGATTCCCACACAAGGGTCCAGCCACAAACAAGATGAATGTGGGATCTACTGACACCAACGTCACAGCTGACACAAAGAAGATGTTAATAAGTAGAAAGATCCCTCACCACAAGGGTCCAGCCACAAACAAGATGAAATGAGGGATCTACTGTCACACCCACCGTCACATTTGACACAAAGAAGATGTTAATAAGTAGATAAATCCCACACAAGGGTCCAGCCACAAACAAGATGAATGGGAAGTGTACTGTCACCACCGTCACAGCTTACACAAATAAGATGTTAATAAGTAGAGAGATCCCACACAAGGGTCCAGCCACAAACAAGATAAATGTGGGATGTACTGTCACCACCGTCACAGCTTACACGAAGAAGATGTTAATAAGTAGAAAGATCCCACACAAGAGTCCAGCCACAAACAAGATGAATGTGGGATGTACTGTCACCACCGTCACAGCTTACACAAAGAAGATGTTAATAAGTAGAGAGATCCCACACAAGCGTCCAGCCACAAACAAGATGGAATGTGGGATCTACTGTCACCACCGTCACAGCTTACACAAAGAAGATGTTAATAAGTAGAGAGATCCACACAATGGTCAGGCCACAAACAAGATGAATGTGGGATCTACTGTTTACCACCGTCACAGCTTACACAAATAAGATGTTATTAAGTAGAGAGATCCCACACAATGGTCAGGGCCACAAACAAGACGAATGTGGGGATCTACTGTTTACCAACCGGTCACAGCTTACACAAAGAAGATGTTAATAAGTAGAGAGATCCCACACAAAGGTCCAGCCACAAACAAGATGAATGTGGGATGTACTGTCACCACCGTCACAGCTTACACAAAGAAAGATTTTAATAAAGTAGAGAGATCCCACACAAGGGTCCAGCCACAAAACAAGATGAATGTGGGATGTACTGTCACCACCGTCACAGCTTACACAAAGAAGATGTTAATAAGTAGAGAGATCCCACACAAGGGTCCAGCCACAAACAAGATGAATGTGGATGTACTGTCACCACCGTCACAGCTTACACAAAGAAGATTTTAATAAAAGTAGAGAGATCCCACACAAGGGTCCAGCCACAAACAAGATGAATGTGGGATGTACTGTCCACCACCGTCACAGCTTACACAAAAAGATGTAAATAAGTAGAGAGATCCGCACAAAAGTGTCAGCCACAAACAAGATGAAATGTGGGATGTACTGTCACCACCGTTTACAGCTTACACAAAGAAGATGTTAATAAGTAGAGAAATCCTACACAAGGGTCCAGCCACAAACAAGATGAATGTGGGATCTACTGTCAACAACGTCATAACTGACTCAAAGAAGATGTTAATAAGTAGAGAGATCCCACACAAGGGTCCAGCCACAAACAAGATGAATGTGGGCTGTAGTGTCACCACCGTCACAGCTTACACAAAGAAAAATTTTAATAAAGTAGAGAGATCCCACACAAGGGTCCAGCCACAAACAAGATGAATGTGGGATGTACTGTCACCACCGTCACAGCTTACACAAAGAAGATGTTAATAAGGTAGAGAGATCCCACACAAGAGTTCCCAGCCACAAGCAAGATGAATGTGGGATGTACTGTCACCACCGTCCACAGCTTACACAAAGAAGATGTTAATAAGTAGAGAAATCCCACACAAGGTTCCAGCCACAAACAAAGATGAATGTGGGGATGTACTGGTTTACTCACCGTCACAGCTTACACAAAGAAGATGTTAATAAGTAGAGAAATCCCACACAAGGGTGCAAGCCACAAATGAGATGAATGTGGGATGTACTGACACCACCGTCACCAGCTTACACAAAGAAGATGTTAATAAGTAGAGAGATCCCAACACAAGGGTCCAGCCACAAACAAGATGAATGTGGGATCTACTGTCACCAACGTCAACAGCTGACACAAAGAAGATGTTAATAAGTAGAAAGATCCCACACAAGGGTCCAGCCACAAACAAGATGAATGAGTGATCTACTGTCACCACCGTCACATTTGACACAAAGAAGATGTTAATAAGTAGATAAATCCCACACAAGGGTCCAGCCACAAACAAGATGAATGTGAAGTGTACTGTCACCACCGTCACAGCTTACACAAATAAGATGTTAATAAGTAGAGAGATCCCACACAAGGGTCCAGCCACAAACAAGATAAATGTGGGATGTACTGTCACCAACCGTCACAGCTTACACAAAGAAGATGTTAATAAGTAGAAAGATCCCACACAAGAGTCCAGCCACAAACAAGATGAATGTGGGATGTACTGTCACCACCGTCCACAGCTTACACAAAGAAGATTTTTAATAAGTAAGAGAGATCCCACAACAAGGGTCCAGCCACAAACAAGATGAATGTGGGAATCTACTGTCACCACCGTCACAGCTTACACAAAGAAGATGTTAATAAGTTAGAGAGATCCCACACAATGGTCAGTAGCCACAAACAAGATGAATGTGGGATCTACTGTTTACCACCGTCACAGCTTACACAAAGAAGATGTTAATAAGTAGAGAGATCCCCCACACAATGGGTCAGGCCACAAACAAGATGAATGTGGGGATCTACTGTTTACCCACCGTCACAGCTTACACAAAGAAGATGTTAATAAGTAGAGAGATCCCACACAAAGGTCCCAGCCACAAACAAGGATGAATGTGGGATGTACTGTCCACCACCGTCACAGCTTACACAAAGAAGAAGATTTTTAATACAGAGAGATCCCACACAAGGTTCACCAGCCACAAACAAGATGAATGTGGGATGTACTGACACCACCGTCACAGCTTACACAAAGAAGATGTTAATAAGTAGAGAGATCCCACACAAGGGTCCAGCCACAAACAAGATGAATGTGGGATGTACTGTCCACCACCGTTACAGCTTACACAAAGAAGATGTTAATAAGTAGAGAAATCCTACACAAGGGTCCAGCCACAAACAAGATGAATGTGGGATCTACTGTCACCAACGTCACAGCTGACTCAAAGAAGATGTTAATAAGTAGAGAGAGATTCCACACAAGGATCCAGCCACAAACAAGAGATGAATGTGGGATGTACTGTCACCACCGTCACAGCTTACACAAAGAAGTTGTTAATAAGTAGAGAGATCCCACACAAGGGTCCAGCCACAAACAAGATGAATGTGGGATGTACTGTCACCAACGTCACAGCTGACTCAAAGAAGATGTTAATAAGTTAGAGAGTTTTCACACAAGGATCCAGCCACAAACAAGATGAATGTGGGCTGTAGTGTCACCACCGTCACAGCTTACACAAAGAAGATTTTAATAAAGTAGAGAGATCCCACACAAGGGTCCAGCCACAAACAAGATGAATGTGGGATGTACTGTCACACCACCGTCACAGCTTACACAAAGAAGATGTTAATAAGTAGAGAGATCCCACACAAGGGTCCAGCCACATAACATAGATGAATGTGGGGATGTACTGTCACCACCGTCAGAGCTTACACAAAGAAGATGTTAATAAGTAGAGAGATCCCACACAAGGGTCCAGCCACAAACAAGATGAATGTGGGATGTACTGTCACCTACCGTCACAGCTGACACAAAGAAGATGTTAATAAGTAGAGAGATCCCACACAAGGGTCCAGCCACAAACAAGATGAATGTGGGATGTACTGTCACCACCGTCACAGCTTACACAAAGAAGATGTTAATAAGTAGAGAGGATCCCACACAATGGTCTGGCCACAAACAAGACGAATGTGGGATCTACTGTTTACCACCGTCACAGCTTACACAAAGAAGATGTTAATAAGTAGAGAGATCCCACACAAAGGTCCAGCACAAACAAGATGAATGTGGGATGTACTGTCACCAACGTCACAGCTTATACAAAGAAGATATTAATAAGTAGAGAGATCCCACACAAGGGTCCAGCCACAAACAAGATGAATGTGGGATCTACTGTCACCACTGTCACTGCTGCTACGGTCTGCTTAAAATCATTGATTCTATTGCTTTTGAACGATGCAAAGGTTGTGTGAAACTGCTGTAAATACAATGTTGTTTTTATCTACATAAAATAAGTGTGTTGCGAAAAGCATTTTTTAATAATTTAAGCCTTTTTTTGACCAGGTAGATTCACTTATGTTTTACCAGTTCTTTTTATAAAGCTCGCCTCAGTATTTATAATTGTAACTGAAGCTTCAAATATAAATATTTAAAGCTTTTTTAGAATTTTTTTTGGAATTTGTTCATATATAGGGTTTCCTCCTACTTATAATTTCTTCGAAAAAAATAAATAACTTGAGTACTGCATTAAATTTTGGCTTTGTTGATGGGGAAAATTATTGGAAGGGTTTCGTTTTTAATTAGATGATAAGCTTAATTAAAAGTTAATTCTAAAGTTTCGTTTCGGAAACTATTTCAATTAACTCCTACCAAAGTACGGGTATTTGTAAGCACCTGACAAGAACACTAGTTACTGTTTGCTAGTAGTTACATGCTTAATACCAAGGGAAATTCAGTCAACTGATTGTTGTTTTTGCCTCAATTTCAATTGAATGACTAGTTCTAGTAGTATTGCCATTTCTGTTACCATACATTTTTGGTTAAACTAATGAAGCATCATTTGTTTGAATTCTGTACTTGTTGTTTTAGAAAATTTGCAGTATACAAACTTTAAATGCATACCATTATACAACATTAAAAAAACAAGGTATAGTTCTTAAACATCTATCTTTTGTTATAAATTCCAATTTTAAATGTTTAGTATCGTGAAATTTATCGTTCAATGCCCGTATATAAAAGAAGGAAATTTGAAACAACAATAACATACTAAAATCACAATCGTTATATTGAATCTAATAAATCTATATCTTCGGGAATTAAGAGTTAATTATACAAACTACTTTTAGTGAAACCCATAGATGAATTTATCTAAGGAAACCATCGATCATATGATCGCGTTAGAGGCGATTGTTTCACTATACTCTCGTTTCAATTGTTGCCGAGATCAGCGTGATCTATTGATTAGTATTTCTGAATTATTTTCTTTATCTGAATTTCTGTTTGAAATTAATATTTCTTCAGAATGAACTTCTCTATTTTTTACGTAAAGCTAGTTTGAATTGTAACAGTGAAAAGTATTTTCAACACTCGTTACTGACATTGTCGGATTCTAAAGCAAACATAGATATAGACACATGGCTTATCCTTATAGCTTCCATATTTTGGAAGGAAGACTGAGCCAGCCAATACATTTACCACACAATACTTGGTGGTACACATGATTGATGCTTGTTTGCTCAACGGTAGAGAAGGATAAAGTGTTTCCCTGTAAATGATGCCGATATGCTTTGAAATTTAACTTAGATATAGACACATGCCTATCCTTATAGTTTCCATATTATGGAAATATCACTGACCCACCCCAAACATTTACCACACAACACTCTGTGGAACACATGAATGACGTATGTTTGCATAGCGGTACAGAAGGATAGAGTGTTGTCCTGTAAATAATACCGGTATGCTTTGAAATATAACTTAGATATAGACACATAGCCATCCTTATAGATTCCATATTGTGGAAAGGAAGACTGAGCCAGCCAAACACATTTACCACACAATACTTGGTGGTACACATGATTGATGCTTGTTTGCTCAACGGTAGAGAAGGATAAAGTGTTTCCCTGTAAATGATGCCGATATGCTTTGAAATGTAACTTAGATATAGACGCATAGCCATCCTTTCAGTTTCCATATTGTGGAAATATCACCGACCCAGCCCAAAAATATTCCACACAAAACTTTGTGGAACGCATGAATGATGTATGTTTGCACAGCGGTACAGAAGGATAGAGTGTTGCCCTGTAAATGATGCCGGTATGCTTTGAAATGTAACTTAGATATAGACACATAGCCATCCTTTTCAGTTTCCATATTATGGAAATATCATTGACCCAGCCCAAACATTTACCACAGTACACTTTGTAGAACACATGAATGATGAATGTTTGCACAGCGGTACGGAAGGATAAAGTGTTGCCCTGTAAATAATGCCGGTATGCTTTGAAATGTAACTTAGATATAGACACATGCCTATCCTTATAGTTTCCATATTGTGGAAATATCCTGACCCAGCCCAAACATTTACCACACAACACGCTGTGGAACACATGAATGATGTCTGTTTGCACAGCGGTAAAGAAGAATAGAGTGTTGCCCTGTAAATAATGCCGGTATGCTTTGAAATGTAACTTAGATATAAACACATAGCCATCCTTATAGTTTCCATATTATGGAAATATCACTGACCCAGCCCAAACATTTACCACAAAAACATTTTGTGGAATACATGAATGATGTCTGTTTGCACAGCGGTACAGAAGGATAGAGTGTTTCCCTGTAAATGATGCCGGTATGCTTTGCAATGTAACTTAGATATAGACACATAGCCATCCTTTCAGTTTCCATATTGTGGAAGGAAGACTGAGCCAGCCAACACATTTACCACACAATACTTGGTGGTACACATGATTGATGCTTGTTTGCTCAACGGTAGAGAAGGATAAAGTGTTTCCCTGTAAATGATGCCGATATGCTTTGAAATTTAACTTAGATATAGACACATGCCTATCCTTATAGTTTCCATATTATGGAAATATCACTGACCCACCCCAAACATTTACCACACAACACTCTGTGGAACACATGAATGACGTATGTTTGCATAGCGGTACAGAAGGATAGAGTGTTGTCCTGTAAATAATACCGGTATGCTTTGAAATATAACTTAGATATAGACACATAGCCATCATTATAGATTCCATATTGTGGAAGGAAGACTGAGCCAGCCAACACATTTACCACACAATACTTGGTGGTACACATGATTGATGCTTGTTTTGCTCAACGGTAGAGAAGGATAAAGTGTTTCCCTGTAAATGATGCCGATATGCTTTGAAATTTAACTTAGATATAGACACATGCCTATCCTTATAGTTTCCATATTATGGAAATATCACTGACCCAGCCCAAACATTTACCACACAAAAACTTTGTGGAACGCATGAATGATGTATGTTTGCACAGCGGTACAGAAGGATAGAGTGTTGCCCTGTAAATGATGCCGGTATGCTTTGAAATGTAACTTAGATATAGACACATAGCCATCCTTTCAGTTTCCATATTATGGAAATATCATTGACCCAGCCCAAACATTTACCACACAAAACTTTGTGGAACGCATGAATGATGTATGTTTGCACAGCGGTACAGAAGGATAGAGTGTTGCCCTGTAAATAATGCCGGTATGCTTTGAAATGTAACTTAGATATAGACACATAGCCATCCTTTCAGTTTCCATATTGTGGAAATATCACCGACCCAGCCCAAAACATATTCCACACAAAACTTTGTGGAACGCATGAATGATGTATGTTTGCACAGCGGTACAGAAGGATAGAGTGTTGCCCTGTAAATGATGCCGGTATGCTTTGAAATGTAACTTAGATATAGACACATAGCCATCCTTTCAGTTTCCATATTATGGAAATATCATTGACCCAGCCCAAATATTTACCACACAAAACTTTGTGGAACGCATGAATGATGTATGTTTGCACAGCGGTACAGAAGGATAGAGTGTTTGCCCTGTAAAGTAATGCCAGTATGCTTTGAAATGTAACTTAGATATAGACACATAGCCATCCTTTCAGTTTCCATATTGTGGAAATATCACCGACCCAGCCCAAAAATATTCCACACAAAACTTTGTGGAACGCATGAATGATGTATGTTTGCACAGCGGTACAGAAGGATAGAGTGTTGCCCTGTAAAATGATGCCGGTATGCTTTGAAATGTAACTTAGATATAGACACATAGCCATCCTTTCAGTTTCCATATTATGGAAATATCATTGACCCAGCCCAAACATTTACCACAGTACACTTTGTAGAAACACATAAATGATGAATGTTTGCACAGCGGTACGGAAGGATAAAGTGTTGCCCTGTAAATAATGCCGGTATGCTTTGAAATGTAACTTAGATATAGACACATGCCTATCCTTATAGTTTCCATATTGTGGAAATATCCTGACCCAGCCCCAAACATTTACCACACAACACGCTGTGGAACACATGAATGATGTCTGTTTGCACAGCGGTAAAGAAGGATAGAGTGTTGCCCTGTAAATAATGCCGGTATGCTTTGAAATGTAACTTAGATATAAACACATAGCCATCCTTATAGTTTCCATATTATGGAAATATCACTGACCCAGCCCAAACATTTACCACAAAACATTTTGTGGAATACATGAATGATGTCTGTTTGCACAGCGGTACAGAAGGATAGAGTGTTTTCCCTGTAAATGATGCCGGTATGCTTTGCAATGTAACTTAGATATAGACACATAGCCATCCTTTCAGTTTCCATATTGTGGAAGGAAGACTGAGCCAGCCAACACATTTACCACACAATACTTGGTGGTACACATGATTGATGCTTGTTTGCTCAACGGTAGAGAAGGATAAAGTGTTTCCCTGTAAATGATGCCGATATGCTTTGAAATTTAACTTAGATATAGACACATGCCTATCCTTATAGTTTCCATATTATGGAAATATCACTGACCCACCCCCAAACATTTACCACACAACACTCTGTGGAACACATGAATGACGTATGTTTGCATAGCGGTACAGAAGGATAGAGTGTTGTCCTGTAAATAATACCGGTATGCTTTGAAATATAACTTAGATATAGACACATAGCCATCATTATAGATTCCATATTGTGGAAGGAAGACTGAGCCAGCCAACACATTTACCACACAATACTTGGTGGTACACATGATTGATGCTTGTTTGCTCAACGGTAGAGAAGGATAAAGTGTTTCCCTGTAAATGATGCCGATATGCTTTGAAATTTAACTTAGATATAGACATATGCCTATCCTTATAGTTTCCATATTATGGAAATATCACTGACCCAGCCCAAACATTTACCACACAAAACTTTGTGGAACGCATGAATGATGTATGTTTGCACAGCGGTACAGAAGGATAGAGTGTTGCCCTGTAAATGATGCCGGTATGCTTTGAAATGTAACTTAGATATAGACACATAGCCATCCTTTCAGTTTCCATATTATGGAAATATCATTGACCCAGCCCAAACATTTACCACACAAAACTTTGTGGAACGCATGAATGATGTATGTTTGCACAGCGGTACAGAAGGATAGAGTGTTGCCCTGTAAATAATGCCGGTATGCTTTGAAATGTAACTTAGATATAGACACATAGCCATCCTTTCAGTTTCCATATTGTGGAAATATCACCGACCCAGCCCAAAAATATTCCACACAAAACTTTGTGGAAACGCATGAATGATGTATGTTTGCACAGCGGTACAGAAGGATAGAGTGTTGCCCTGTAAATGATGCCGGTATGCTTTGAAATGTAACTTAGATATAGACACATAGCCATCCTTTCAGTTTCCATATTATGGAAATATCATTGACCCAGCCCAAATATTTACCACACAAAACTTTGTGGAACGCATGAATGATGTATGTTTGCACAGCGGTACAGAAGGATAGAGTGTTGCCCTGTAAGTAATGCCAGTATGCTTTGAAATGTAACTTAGATATAGACACATAGCCATCCTTTCAGTTTCCATATTGTGGAAATATCACCGACCCAGCCCAAAAATATTCCACACAAAACTTTGTGGAACGCATGAATGATGTATGTTTGCACAGCGGTACAGAAGGATAGAGTGTTGCCCTGTAAATGATGCCGGTATGCTTTGAAATGTAACTTAGATATAGACACATAGCCATCCTTTCAGTTTCCATATTATGGAAATATCATTGACCCAGCCCAAACATTTACCACACAAAACTTTGTGGAACGCATGAATTATGTATGTTTGCACAGCGTTACAGAAGGATAGAGTGTTGCCCTGTAAAATAATGCCGGTATGCTTTGAAATGTAACTTAGATATAGACACATAGCCATCCTTATAGTTTCCATATTGTGGAAATATCACTGACCCAGCCCAAACATTTACCACAGTACACTTTGTAGAACACATGAATGATGTATGTTTGCACAGCGGTACGGAAGGATAAAGTGTTGCCCTGTAAATAATGCCGGTATGCTTTGAAATGTAACTTAGATATAGACACATGCCTATCCTTATAGTTTCCATATTGTGGAAATATCCTGACCCAGCCCAAACATTTACCACACAACACGCTGTGGAACACATGAATGATGTCTGTTTGCACAGCGGTAAAGAAGGATAGAGTGTTGCCCTGTAAATAATGCCGGTATGCTTTGAAATGTAACTTAGATATAGACACATAGCCATCCTTATAGTTTCCATATTGTGGAAATATCACTGACCCAGCCCAAACATTTACCACAGTACACTTTGTAGAAACACATGAATGATGTATGTTTGCACAGCGGTACGGAAGGATAAAGTGTTGCCCTGTAAATAATGCCGGTATGCTTTGAAATGTAACTTAGATATAGACACATGCCTATCCTTATAGTTTCCATATTGTGGAAATATCCTGACCCAGCCCAAACATTTACCACACAACACGCTGTGGAACACATGAATGATGTCTGTTTGCACAGCGGTAAAGAAGGATAGAGTGTTGCCCTGTAAATAATGCCGGTATGCTTTGAAATGTAACTTAGATATAAACACATAGCCATCCTTATAGTTTCCATATTATGGAAATATCACTGACCCAGCCCAAACATTTACCACAAAACATTTTGTGGAATACATGAATGATGTCTGTTTGCACAGCGGTACAGAAGGATAGAGTGTTTCCCTGTAAATGATGCCGGTATGCTTTGCAATGTAACTTAGATATAGACACATAGCCATCCTTTCAGTTTCCATATTATGGAAATATCATTGACCCAGCCCAAACATTTACCACACAAAACTTTGTGGAACGCATGAATGATGTCTTTTTGCACAGCGGTATAGAAGGATAGAGTGTTTCCCTGTAAATGATGCCGGTATGCTTTGAAATGTAACTTAGATATAGACACATAGCCATCCTTTCAGATTCCATATTATGGAAATATCACTGACCCAGCCCAAACATTTACCACAAAACATTTTGTGGAATACATGAATGATGTCTGTTTGCACAGCGGTACAGAAGGATAGAGTGTTTCCCTGTAAATGATGCCGGTATGCTTTGAAATGTAACTTAGATATAGACACATAGCCATCCTTTCAGTTTCCATATTATGGAAATATCATTGACCCAGCCCAAACATTTACCACACAAAACTTTGTGGAACGCATGAATGATGTCTTTTTGCACAGCGGTATAGAAGGATGAAGGGTTGCACTGTAAATAATGCTGGTATGCTTTAAAATCTAACACAGATATAGAAAATAGCCATCCTTGTAGTTTCCATATTATGGAAATATCACCGACCCAGCCCAACAATATTCCACACAAAACTTTGTGGAACACATGAATGATGTCTTTTTGCACAGCGGTATAGAAGGATGAAGGGTTGCACTGTAAAATAATGCTGGTATGCTTTAAAATCTAACACAGATATAGACAAATAGCCATCCTTGTAGTTTCCATATTATGGAAATATCACTGACCCAGCCCAAACATTTACCACACAACACGCTGTGGAACACATGAATGATGTCTGTTTGCACAGCGGTACAGAAGGATAGAGTGTTGCCCTGTAAATAATGCCGGTATGCTTTGAAATGTACCATAGACATAGATACATGGCCATCCTTATAGTTTCCATATTGTGGAAATATCACCGACCCAGCCCAAAAATATTCCACACAAAACTTTGTGGAACACATGAATGATGTCTTTTTGCACAGCGTTATAGAAGGATGAAGGGTTGCACTGTAAATAATGCTGGTATGCTTTAAAATCTAACACAGATATAGACAAATAGCCATCCTTTTAGTTTCCATATTATGGAAATATCACTGACCCAGCCCAAACATTTACCACAGTACACTTTGTAGAACACTTGAATGATGTCTGTTTGCACAGCGGTACAGAAGGATGGAGGGTTGCACCTCACATAATCCTGGTACGCTTTGAAATGTAAGACTACGCTCTATATTATTATAGCCCTGACCTACATATTGACAAATAATATTAACACATACTTTCGACGAACTGTTCAAACAGTAGTCATAACTCAAACTATAGTTTCAATTTCTAGTGAACCATCTCCTGGTGTCATTAAGTATTAAAAGTGAGGATTCAGAAACTATATGGATACTGTCTAACGAAGTCATGTGTTAATATTAATTGAAATGTTACAATCATAGCAGGTAGGGTGTTAATGACTTTCACACAAGAGAAGCATTCAATTTCATATCGCTTTGGACTTTTAGCATTAATTAGTTTCAAAACTACGATATTAGGGAGTCTTACAATGTGAATGATTATTTCGGGAGGAATTTTAAAGCACAAAGTTATTAGCTCGTTTATGTCAGAGTCCAGACGAGCCTTAAACAGTGATGGATGTAAGCATTACTTTTGTCAATGGTTGTATCTCTGTAAGTACAAAAGTCGTGTCTGGACGTTTACCATATATTTGCCAATAGTTGTTTTTATTAAAGATAAAAGAAAAATGTTCCCGTAATTATTACGTAAAACAGTCAATGTAATACAATACATAATTTATATTTTATCGTTGTTAAAAACAAATAATCCCTGAAGTAACTTAAACTGTCTAAGTTCGAATATATACATTTAAAACAATGTTTCTGAATTTAAAAATCTGACCTAGTTGGTTACATGTGATGTAGTTTGTCAAAATTAATAGAGCCTCTGTTTAATTTCTGGTGTGGTGTAGACAGAGCGCTTCCTCCGGGTTGGTAAAATACATTACGGTTCATTACGCCTCAGTTTACGGTTATATACATTTTATTTTATCTTTGAACGTATCAGATAATAGTAAAAAAAAATAATAAACATTTTTTCTGTACTTAATTTTTAATAATAATAAAGTTGTATGTTTAGATTTGTAAATGACTCAAAATTTAATTGTTGAAAAATAATAACATTTAAAATGTATTAAAATTTTGATAATACTTGTAGTAATATGTTTTCATTTTTTTTGTTTAATCGGAGAACAAAAAAAATGTGTATTTAGTCTTTTTGATTGTATAATAATAACAAGAAAGGAGTATTTTATTTTTGTCTGGATGTACCAATTCAAGTTAGGTTCAGGAAATTAAAAAAAGAATTTAATCAATATTAAACAGAAAAAGGCTTTTGTAAAAGTTGATTGAAATATTTCAATTTATTAAACAATTTATTTTTTTTATAGGCTACACCGTGATATATAACATAGAATTTCTATCGTATTTTATAATATGTAGAAAACCATGATCCCACATAGGAAACACCAACTCTATCTCAACATTTATGCTTTATGAGTGAAGAATAATCTGATCATCCAAAGCATAAATAATAAATATTTATTTATTAATATAACCACATTAAAAGTGTATTTGAAGGGTATATTATCATGGCATCTATTAAGATTCATTTAAGATTGTGTAATATCAATTTATATCTTTGCCTTATATGAAATATTCTTGGTATTTTCAATATTCTTGGTGGGCAGCTATGAGCCCAAGAAAAAGAAAAAAATACGAGATTTTATGCCAGCTAAGTTGTAGGAGATGTAGGGGGATATTGTTTTTAAATAGATGATTTAATATGTTGGCCACACACAGCAACTAATCTAACTTGAGAGAGTTGTTTGGGGACGAATACATCAACGTGGATACTTTGTGCATCAATCAATATATCGCTTATCTGACAACGTATAACGTGTAAGAGAGGCATTTCAATAAATTTTGTCTTAATGAGTTTTTATTCATCAATCATTCGGATATTTAATGGTTTGTTTTGGTATAAAATATAATACTTGGATATTATTCTGTGGACCTACAACTAAATACAGTGAGTATATTTTAATGTATAAATAGTTTCTTTTATTCAATTGGAAATTGTATCCGTCAGAAATTTACTAATATCTACGTTTTGTGTCACAACAATTGTGTATTCCTAACATGATTACAACCTATATATATATATATATATATATATATATTGCCGACCCCATCTCAGGCAACTGCCCCCCCGAATAATATTCTCATAGTTAAATAATAAAATTATTCTATGAATTTTCTTGGTCTTTATATCGATGGTAACCATCACATTGATGTTTGTGTTCTAAACTTAGGATCTCTCTGTACTCATGAAGATACTTTCCTTAACAAACACAATTTTAGTTGCTTTTATAGTTATTTATATCCTCTTTTGATTTACGGTATCAAGATCTGGGATATCACTATAAGATTTTATTTTCAAATTGTATTTAAGTTACAGAAGAGCAGTTCAAATAGTATGTGACCTACGTGGTCGTGAAAGCTGCCCACAAATCTTTCTGATGAGTAGCTGTTGATTCTGTCATTCATTTTCATACATACTGTAACAGTGTACGATTTCAAAAACCTATCTATTCTTCTAGTCCTCATTCACAGATTTGAAAGATAAATATTTAATCTTCCAATTCCTACGTTTATGTCTTATGTCCCAGATAAGTACTATCCTGGATCATTATCCTTCTGTTTAAGGATAATACTTGAGTATTCCCGAAAGTATGGTCTGATTTCATGTAAAAACTAAATAAGGACCAGATTTTCAAAATACTTGTTTTATTTTATTCCTGCCATTTTTCTTTTTCAACATAGTTTCCTTTTTTGTATAAACTTTATAATAACTTTCTACGTGGTTTTATTTAACTACAAAATGGGAGTGCCAATGGCCGAGCGGTCTAAGATGTTCGACTTTGAGTCTGAGTTAGAGATAGCGCAGGTTCGAATCCTGTCTGTGACCTTTGCATTTTTTATCAGTACCATCGACCTTGTACTGTATCGACTCTCCCCCTTATTCTGTTTGATAAGATCCTCGCACAGGCCAGTGGCCCATGAGGACGCACAGAATAAGGCATAAAAGGGGATCGGCTTCTCCTTAAAAAAAAAAACTTTTCACCTCGTCATCAGTGTTGAGCGCTTACTTTCGAGAACGCCTTTAGTCAGCGAAGCAAGTGAAAATCGCTCGGCGCCAAGGGCGAGTGGTCCAACCAAATCCGTTCCCACCAAATGATCTGATAAGATTTTGGATTTGGATGGCCGAGTGGGGTCTGGCGTTGTCATGCAACAAGAGAACTCCAGATTTCAATAGGCCACGTGGCTTATTCTTTGTTCAACGTCGAAGTTTAGTCAGCGTAACGCATATTTGTCAGCAGTTCCCCGTTCCATACATTCGAATAACAATATTCCATCCATATTCAAATCATCATTTTCACGAATCTTTTTATCAACGCTATTGAGCAAATCTTCCATGTTCACTGATGGCCGGCCAGATCCCGGTTCATTATGGAGATTTTCTCGTCCATCTTTGGGCCCACTTCTCAACCACTTCAACAATTTGCTGTCATTCATCGCCTTAGAGCCGTACACTTAACATATCTGTCTATGAACATCCGCTGTGGAACATTTCTTGCTAAAAAAACCGGATAACTGATCGTTATGTTTTTAAGTTTGTTATCATATGTCTAAACTTTAGATCAATATATTGTTGCATTTGTTACTGTTGTATATATTTTATATTAAATCCTGTTTTGTTGAACTTGTATAGAACTTGGTTGACCTTGGATTTGTTGAATTTGTACCACTATCAGAATATTGAGTTAGCACAATATTAATAATTGGTATTTATGTTCTAAAAGAATTTTACTATTGAACGTCTACTGCCAAGCTATAGTTTTTGAAAGTATTAACTCAATATATTTGTTACAGTTGATTCATTTTTTTATTTAATCATGTATTACTGATATATATATATATATATATATATATATATATATATATATATATATATATATATATATATATATATATATATAAGTAGATATGAATATGCCGGTTCTAGACCACTTTTGGGACAGACAGAAAATCAATGTAAAATACTGTCCATTGAACCATAAACAAATCTAATAAAATCTAACAGGAAAGCACGAATGTTAAATAACCGAATCTTTAGCTGTTTTACTGTTCAATGTTTGCTTCTACATTTATAAGCTGTTTTAATGAAAAAATCAAAAAATCTTAATAAAAAATCTTTATTCTACAAAGTTAATTGTAACACAGTCTTTATCTTTTATAGTCTTCTTTCCAGTAACAATCAAGTGTAATTTTTCATTTTTGTTTAATTCTTTAATCTTTTTCTCATCCAAAACAGTCAAAAATCTGTTCGGTAAGTGTACTTTATAATCTTCCAACTCGGCAATTATTGTCATCCCGAACTTATCTTTCATTTTCTCCAAATTCAAGATTCTATATCTCTTTTTTTCTTCCAATTCCACTAATTTCTTATATTCTTTGAATCTTAGTTCACCAACCTTATTCAACTCTTGTAACAGCGCTGCCATTTATTATAGAAAAATCTTTTAACTAAATTTAGTTAAAAGATTTTTCTATAACAAATAGAACAATCTGAAAACATTTGACCAGAAATTGTGCTGATTTGTGTCAAAAATCACTACTTCTCAAAATTTTAGTTTACAAATTTTTGCTCTTTAAATATGGAGCGGAAAAAGATAGAGTGCCCATACTGCAAAAAAGACATTTTTGAACATCACTATACTCGTCATTACAATTCGAAAAATCATTTGAAGAACAAAGAAATTTATAATAAAGAACTAAATTATTTGAGGACTTGGGCTAAAGAAAATCAAATTGTCGATCACCAAAACATGTATAATATAGAAAAATTGCGTGAATTAAAGAAAAGCTTTAAGGAAGATAAAAAAGATCTCAATCTATTTAATGATGAAAAAATTCAATCAATCGCTGAAAAATTGTCCTTAGAAACAAACGATAAAACTAAGTCTGAAATGATCGAAGAAATTGACAAAACTCTTAACGAAAAACCTAAAAATATCATTGATGTAGAAGTTTTATCCTCAATACACGGTCTTTTCAAGCAATACATTTTAACGAATTTAAACGATAAGTTCATGTCAATTTACAAATATCTATCAATTATGAGGCCAGAGATTAAAAGTTTAATAGAAACATTTCAAGAAACCGTTAAAAATATGAAAGGTTATTTATCTTTAGAATGCGAATACGAACGAACTTTAGCGAACGGTGAAACACAAACTTGTCCAATGTACTTTACTATAAAAGCAGACGAAATCTTCGACGTAAACGACTTTATTACTAAGCAATTTAATAAATTAACACATCGAGAACAAACGAATAATCCAAATAAAGGTTCCGGATGGACATTTAAAAGTTGTAAACAACTAGTTTTGAGCCTTAATAAACATGAATTTATGAACGCAGGATCATATATCGATTTACCAAAGGAAATCAAAGATAAAAAAGCTTGTGTAAATATCAAAAATAAAGATGATTATTGCTTTATTTACTCTATCCGATGCGCTATTGAAAAACCCGAGACTCATGTTGACAGAGCAAAACAATACGAAAAAATTCGTGAACGATGAGATATTTTCTGGATTCGACTATCCTATGTCTTTAAAAGATATACAATTATTTGAAAAACGAAGCAGCAAAGCAAAGTACAAGTATCCGAAAATGTCTGTAAATGTCTATACTTTTGATGAAAAACTACACATAGTACCGTTGCAAATTTCAGAAGTTTATGACGCCAAGTTAGAAGTTGATTTATTGTATGTTAAACAAGATGATAAATCCCATTATGTTTTGATAACAGATTTAAGTAGATTAGCGAGTTCACAGATATCAAAAAATGCTCACAAGACGTTCTTGTGTCGAAGATGTTTAAGCCATTTCTACAAATATAGTGCTTTATCAGATCATTTAGAAATTTGTAAGCAACATGAAGTTTGCAAGCCAATTATGCCGTTTCCGGGTCAAACAACTAAATTTACCAATTACCAAAAGAAATTTAACCATCCGTACGTAATTTATATGGACTTTGAGAGCATATTAGAAAAAATTCCGACATGCAAGAACAATCCACAAAGATCAACTACAACCAAGATTCAGAGGCACATTCCTTATGGTTTTACTCTATATTTAGTGTCTAATGTGACCAATCGTATGTACAAGCCGATATGTTATCGAGAAAAAAATGAAGAAGAGTTGCCGAACGTTCCTGCAAAATTGTTTGAAGAACTCAATAAATTATCGAAGTACATAGCTAAAAAATATAATTCAAAGAACATGAAGCCCATGAAATTGACTGACGAAGAAGAAATTTCGTATCAAAATTCAAATCTTTGCCACATTTGTGAAGAAATATCGTATCAAGACACTGAAAAAACTTTAGGGTTTTTACCAGATAATTGGAGTTCTGCTTATGATGCATTCAAAAAATGCAGAGATCACTGTCATTTGACTGGAAAATTTCGAGGTGCAGCTCATAGAATTTGTAATCTGAATTTGAAATTTCCTCAGAATATTCCCGTTTTCTGTCACAATATGTCTAATTACGATACGCATTTGTACATAAAAGAATTGGCAAAACAATACGGTAATGTTGATTTGATTGCAAACACCGATGAACGATATATAAATTACTCTGTAAATTCTGGATACGGGTATGAATTTGATGGTGACAAACCTAGAAAGTTCATCAAGTTTTCGTTTGTAGACACGTTCAGATTCATGGCCTCGTCTATTGAAAAGTTAGCTAAAAACCTCAAGAAAGAAGACTTCAAACATACAAATCATTTTATACAAGATGGACTGAATGAGATAATAGAAAGTCAGCCAAATGACGACGACGAGATTTTTAAAATTCTATCTGGAAAAGGAATATTTCCCTATGAATTTATCGACAGTATTGAAAAAACTTGATTACACAGAAGAATTGAGAATTCAAGATTTCTATTCACTTTTGACAGATGAGAGCATATCTGAGAAAGATTTTCAACACTACTTCAATGTTTGGAACAAATTAAAAGAGAAAAATCTAGGAAATTACTCTGATTTGTACAATATCCAAGATGTTCTATTGCTCGCTGATATCTTTGAAAATTTTAGGAATATTTGTTTGAATTGCTATAAACTTGATCCAGCACACTATCTAACAGCTCCCAGTCTTGCATGGGAACGCTATGTTAAAATTAACGAAGATAGAATTACAATTAATTAACGATTATAACATGTATTTAATGATCGAAAAAGGTATTCGCGGAGGCATTTCTCAATGTATTAAACGATATGTTAAAGCAAATAACAAATATTTGAAAGATTTTGATAAGACAAAGCCCGAAAACTATTTACTCTATCTCGATGCAAACAACCTTTATGGGTATGGTCTTATGCAAAAACTGCCGTTTAGTGATATCAAGTGGATGGATCCAAAAACTTACACAACTGCAGAATGGAAAGAAACAATTTTGGAACTCACTGGCGACGAAAACTATGGCTATATTCTTGAAGTCGATCTTGGATATCCAACAAATTTACACGAACATCACAAGGATTTACCTCTTGCTCCAGAACATTTTAAAAACAAACTTTGCACAACTCTACTGGATAAAACTGAATACGTTGTTCATTCGAGAAATTTGAAGTTCTATTTGGAACAAGGTATGATTTTGAAACATGTGAATAGAGTTATTGCATTCGATCAGAAGCCTTTTATGAAAGAATACATTGATTTTAACACAAACATGAGAACCAAAGCTACAAGCGACTTTGAAAAGGACTTTTATAAGCTGATGAACAACTCAGTGTTTGGAAAATCTATGGAAAATGTGAGAAACAGATGTGATATTAAGCTTGGAAATGAAGAATTTTCAATGAAACAAGCTAAGAAAACAAATTTCAAATGCTTTAACATCTTTGACGACAACTGTATAGCGAGTCACATGTACAAACAAAAGGTTAAATTTAACAAACCGATTTACATAGGATTTTCAGTTCTCGACCTCTCAAAATTGCTAATGTACGAGTTTTATTACAACAAATTAAAGAAGTTTGATCCAGATTTGAATCTGTGTTACATGGATACAGACAGTTATTTCCTAGAACTGAAACGAGATCCTTTTAAAATTATTAAAGAAAATATAGATGACTTTGATACAAGTGATTATCCAAAAGATCATGAATGTTTCACTACTAAAAATAAGAAGGTAATAGGGAAATTCAAAGATGAGTTAAATAGCGAAGTTTTAGAAGAATTTTGTGGTTTAAGATCAAAGATGTACTCGTACAAATATCTAGACAAAAATCCAGTTAGGTGTAAAGGAATTAAGAGAAGCGTTGTAAATAAAACAATAAATATCGAAAACTTGAAGAGATGTTTGTTCGAAGATAAAGAAGAATTTAGGGAGATGACTGTAATAAAAAGCTATAAACATGAATTGTACACAGTTACCATAAACAAGCTGGCACTGAACGCTAAAGATGATAAGAGAATCGTTCTAGAAAATAAGATCGATACAGTACCTTATGGCTATAAAAATGAAGCAAAATCTGATATATTAGATGAGTTAAATAAACTTGGAAACTTTGACATGTAAATGGAAGATGATTTGATTCACTGCCACAAATGCAAGAAAAAAACGAAAAATATAGATTCTAAAATCGTTCAAACTCAAAACGGGTTGTATAGAATTGCAGCAAAAATGTTCAAAATGTAAGACAAATAAGAGTAAATTTATAAAGAATCCAAATGAAAAACAAGTAAAGAAAGAATCTAAGAATAAGGAAGAAATCGAGATTGAAGCTAGAGAAATTCATGCACCGGTACGAAAAAAGTTTAAAAAGAGAAAAATTATAACATTAGGAATTGACGATTTATGGGCAGCAGATTTAGTTATAATGTCTAACTATTCAGATCAAAATGATGGATTTAAGTATATGTTAAATGTTATTGATACTTTCTCAAAATATGCTTGGTCAAGAGCTATCAAAAGAAAAAAACGGCAAGGATATTTCAAAAGCTTTCGAAGATATAGTAAAAAGATGCCATAAGGATCAATCACAAACCTCCAAACTTACTTCATACAGATAAGGGTTTAGAGTTTTAAAAAATAAAGAATTTAAACGATGTTTTGAGGAAATACAACATTAAGATTTATCATACTGAAAACGAAGAGAAATCAAGTATTGTAGAGAGATATAACAGAACTCAAAATGAGAGAATGAAAGTAATTTTTGAGATTAATAAAAACTTTAAATGGATCGATATTCTTCAAAAAATCGTAAACAATTATAACGATACAGTTCACAGCACAATCAAAATGAAACCGAAAGATGTAGATAAGGATGCAGAAAAGGAGTTATTAGAGTCGGTTTTTAAGTATGTTCCACCAGAAATTCACACGAAAACTAAATTTAAAGTCAATGATCATGTAAGAATTGTTAGTAAAAAACAAACATTTTCGAACAAATATAAGAACAATTGGTCAAGAGAAATCTTTGTGATTTATCAAATTAATAACACAGATCCTGTAACTTATAGTATAAAAGATTTAAATAATGAAGAAATAACCGGAAAGTTTTATGAATATGAATTGAGAAAGTCAAAGATTTTTTCTATATAAATGGAGGCCCAAAAGAAATGTTCAATGTGCAAAGAATTAAAAGGTTTTGAAGAATTTTATAAAGATAAGAGTAGAAAAGATGGAATTATTTATAATTGTAAAGATTGTTATAGGAAGTATCATAAAGAGCTGTATGATAAAATAGAAAAATTAACTTTGGAAGAGAAAGAATGTCTTAAATGTAAAGAAACTAAAAAAATTTCAGAGTTTAATAGTGATCACTATAGTAGAGATAAGAAAGACTCATATTGTAAAGATTGTGTAAAGAAGAATCACCATAGATTATATTATGAAGATACTCAATGTGAATGTGGAAGAACTATAAAATGGTTAAATAATTATCAAAAACATTTACAAACAAAATATCATAATTCAAGAGTTTAACATTTTCATCGTGTAATAATTTGTTCTATATAAATGGAGTCTCAAAAGAAATGTACAAAGTGTCAAGAAGAGAATAGAAAAGACTGTTATTGTAAGGAATTATATGATAAAATGAACAAATTAACTTTAGAAGAGAAAAAGTGTTACTTTTGTAAAGAAATTAAAAATATTTCTGAATTTAATAACTGGCAGTATAGTAAAGATAGAAAAGATGCTTTTTGCAAAGATTGTGCTAAAAAAAATTTTCAGCGAAAGTTATAAAAACGAAATGCCTTGTGAATATGAAAAAAAGAATTCTACGATGGTTACCTAGTTATGCTAAACATTTACAAACAAAATATAATAAATCGAGAGTTTTTAGTAAAATTTAGAAACATTTTCATCGTGTAATTTAGATATTCTATAAATCAGTCGAGATTCTGCCATATTTGTAGTAAAATGATTTTCCGTTGTATAAAATATTCAAAGATTCTTTCATTTGGTTATACAGATTGATAGAATTTGGTTCGTCATCAATGAACAAAATCTCTAATTCAGGATAATTTATTTTTAGATGTTTTTAATCGGTTTGGTATTTCTCGTTTCTGAGCTCTGATAACGTAATAAGGATATTCCCACATGTGGATTCTTCTTAATTAATACAAAAACATGGTGTTTTTCTTAGCAAAATCTTTACATACCATATCTCTCTTCATTAATTCCATTCGCAATTCTTGATTCTCTATTTTCAAGGATTTCATTTGACCTGAAATTTGTAACTGTTTTTATTTCATCTTTTAACTGCTTATTTTCGTTTTTGAGTTTGTACTCACCATATTTTCTAATGGAAGGTAATACTTCTTTCGTAACCCAATTTTTAAACAATTTCGCTTCTGGTTTATGCGATCTCAAAATTAAAGAATAAAGTCCAGATTCATTAACGAAAACAGTGTTATTTTGGAAGTTTGAAGGTAAGCTATTTATAGCCCCCCTTATATTTAGATTAAAATAGAAGTTTTTATCATCTTCGTCAACGTTTATTCTGATCGTTTGCATAGTATTTTCATATTCTAGAATTTTTGCTACGTCTTTAGCCTTAAACCAGATCACATTGTTTTCGTCAACAATCGTAAAGATATGTTTGTTATTGAATTTTAGTTGATTATTGAGTAGGTCTACAACTGACTCCATTTAGATAGAAATAAAATTTAACTAGTAATTTTTATTTCAGTATAAAGTCCAGATTCATTGATAAAAAACAGGGTCAGGATGAAGATTGTTAAGGGGTCTATGGGATAGACTCCTGTAATTTATACATTCAAAAGTTGTTTTCTTGAAAATTTGAAGGTAAGAACGATTCGTTCCCCCCTTGATTCATCATTCTTTCGACAATCTTAAATATATTGTTGTTTTACTCTCATTATTTAATAGATTTCCTTCAGAGTCTTGAATAGTCAGAACGATTTTTTGAATTCTTTTAATATTTTTTCTAATTGGAATATAATCGATTTCATTTGGTTTTTCACTGATTTTTGATCCATAAGCAATATTTGGGAAAAAAGTGTACAAAATTTCAGATTCTTTGTGAAGATGTTCGGTATGATTTTCAAAACTAGGTTCAACGAGATTACAATGTACTTCAATTACAATCGGAACGGTCTAAATTTTGGCGTTTTATTTCCTAAATAATACCTGATTTGGCTCAATAGTTTCTTGAACAAACCCTAATAAATCTACAATAATTGCTGAAAACATTATTCTTACTGGTGATTTTATTTGAATTTTATTAGAGAGATAATTTTTTTGCATTTCAAACTTGTTTTCGTCAAAGTTTAAAGATTTATCTGATTGTTTGAATGTTTTCAGATAATTTTTTAAGGGAATTTTTTATTTGATCGAAAGTATAATATCCTTTGTTTAAACCATAATATTTTGTTATGTTCTTCTCACTAAATCCTATACAATAAGGAGAACTTTCACTAATATTTATTACAAAATTGTCAGAATAAAAACCGCTTAAAACCGATAAAATAATTTGATTCTTCCTCTAAGTGTATAGGATGTTCCAAGTTTTAAAACTAATTTAGAGCTTTCTGAAGTCAACTTGAACAGCTTCATTTTTCGCAAGCGTTGCTTCAAGATGAAAATCTTCTATTTAAATGGAGAAATTTTTAAAGCAAAAAAAAAAAAAGATCAGATAAAAATTCAAACGTTTGAAGAAAATAAGAAAGATCAACCAATCAGATTGTTAATTGTTGGTTCAAGTGGATGTGGAAAAACAACTTTATTATTGAATTTTATCTACAATAGGTTGATTCCTTATTCCAATTTGTATGTTTTTTAGTAAATCTTTAGAACAAGACGCCTATAAAAAATTACAAGAAAGATTTGAAAATATTGAGAAAAACTTAAACAAAAAAATATCACATTTTTATAATGCTTCTCAGGACATAGTTCCGTTAAGCGAATGTAAAACCCAATTCGTTAATCGTTTTTGATGATTGTATTTTGGAAAATCAGGACGTTATTAAGGAATATTTCGTAATGTCTCGTCACAAAAACATATCTTGTATCTATCTTTCCCAATGCTTTTCAAAGGTTGATAAACAAGTTATAAGAAATAACCTGAATATGTTGTGTATTTTTAAGCAAGACGATCACTATTCGAGAAAGATTTACAACAATTATGTGGGATCTGATATGAGTTTTAACCACTTTAATGAATTGGTGTGATAAAATTTGGAAAGAAGACTATGGATTTTTAACTATTAATCTAACTTTGAAGCCTAAAAATGGTAAATATTTGAATAAATTTTTCCAATATAAACGTGTGATAATCTAGTTGTTTTCATGTTTTTACGTTCACGTTTACGTTTCGTGTTCTCGTTTTTTACGTTCCACGTTCACGTTCCACGTTCACGTTCCACGTTCACGTTCATGTTTCACGTTCATGTTTCACGTTCATGTTTCACGTTCGTGTTTACGTTTCACGTTCATGTTTTACGTTCGTGTTTACGTTTCACGTTCGTGTTTTCACGTTCGTGTTTTAACGTTTCACGTTCGTGTTTCACGTTCGTGTTTCACGTTCCACGTTCACGTTTTACGTTTCCACGTTCACGTTTTTTACGTTCCCACGTTTCAAAATTTTCCTAAATAAATGGCGAACGTAACTTCTGAAGAAGCGAAAAAAACTTGATCAAATAGAAAAGAAATTAATCAAAGAATTTAAAGAACAGATTCGAATTGATGAAAAAGAACAAGAATTTATTCAAAAAATTAATCAACCTGTAACTTCTGCAATAAAAAATGTTGAGGGCAAAAATTGAAAATGTTTTAAGCGATAATCAAAATTTAATGAATTTGGTTCCAGTTGTACGGACAATTTGCTGATATTTCGATTCCAGAATCTGAGTTTGAATTGCCAAAATTACCATCTTCAACACCATTTAGACCTCGAATCATTGAAGACTCTACCATAGTTGAACCAATAAGTCCTGGAACAACGGATATAATAATTGGTGAAATTGGTAAAAAATTTCTTCCTAGAGCAAAGGATGATAAATTTGGTTTTGTATTGGGACAGAAAAAAGAAAAGTTTTATGATTGGAAATTTGCCCCGTGAATTTTGAGCATAATGATATCATTATTAATGAAAAAACATATGAAGGAACTCAAGGTTTATGGAGATTATTAACAGGCACTGATGTTCCAAAAGACGGTTTATATTCTGAAGAAGACTTGAAAAAGTATACTGAAATTTTATGGAAATCTGATTCAATTTACAAAAATAATGATCCATCAACTAAGAAACCAAAGTCAAGTAAAGGTAAAAAATATCTCAATTTGATTAAACCAATTTGGGAAAAAAGAATCGAAGGATCAGGTGTGAGAAAATACAGTGATAATAAGATTGAATACAGATATATCGACGATTTGACAAAACTCGATGGAATTATAAATTATATTTATGCTCAAGAAAAGGCTGGAAACAACAATTTTTTGAACGAAAAGAAAGCGATTAAAGATTTTATTTCGAACAAACTTGATGAGGTGATTGAAAAACCTGATGGAATTAAATATTTAAAAAACGAATTTTGCCGGCAATAAGTTCATCTATGATTGAGGGTAGTGGACTTTTGAATGATTTTATCAACAATTTACCTTTTGAATTACACGTACCAACTTATCAGTATCTGGGGCCTGGCACAAAACTCGAAAAAAGACTAAAAAGAGGAGATCCTGGTATAAATAAATTAGATCAAGCTGCTATGGAACACGATATTTTTTATGCAAAACATAGAGACACAAATTCCAGACATATAGCAGATAAAGTTTTGCAAGATAAGGCAATGGATAGATTTTTATCAAAAGATGCTAGTTTAGGTGAAAGATTTGTTGCGCTTCCAACAGCTGGAGCAATGTTTTTGAAGAGAAAACTAGGAATGGGAATCGAAGAGAACTTGAAATTTTAACTATATAAATGGAGGTGAATGTAAATTTCAGCAAAAATCAGAAAGAAAAAATAAAATCCGCCTTTAAGAAAAAAATACCCGTTAGTATTCAATTTAAAATAGATCAACTAAACAATGGCGAAGATAAGATATTTTTAACAAATAGACAATACAATAAACTCGAAAAACATAAGAAAAAAAATAAAGGAACCAGAATAGAATTTTCTTATAATCAGTTGAAAGAACTTAAAAATGGTGGACTTTTGAAAGATTTATTAGATTTTGGAGAAAATATTCCAGTTGTTAAAAAATGTTGTTCCTTATGTTCGTAAAGCTGCTCCAATCGTTAAAAAGGATGTGATTCCTATTGTTCGAAAACATTTTAAATTGGTTAGATAAAGAGTTGGAAGATGTTACAGGATCTGGATTAGATGAAAAAAACTTTGAATTACGTGAAATCAAACATCGGAAAAAAAATTTGAACCCTTAACATTCGGAGAATTGGAAGAAATCTGCAAAAATATTAAACATTTTAGAGGAATCTTCATGAGAGATACATTACCTGAAAAAGTTAAGAAATTTGAATGTGGAATTGTGAATTTAGACTCGATTATGGGAAGTGGAACGCATTGGGTTTGTTATTATAAAAATGATAAGAATACATGTTATTTTGATTCGTATGGAAGAATTGAGGACAAACCACCTATAGAATTGATTAAATATTTGAAAAAATCAAGCGTCTACTACAATGATTCTCAGATTCAAGACTATAAAGATCCCCCAATTTGTGGTCATTTATGTGTTTTTGTTTTGAATGAACTGAGTAATGGTAAAGATTTTAAAGAAGTTGTTAACAAATTATTGCTTAATAAATATGGATTCACAAAATATTTTTGACGTATTTGGAACACAAATTATTCAAAATGTAGTTAATAGTTTGAATTTTGATAGTTTGAGAAATGAGTTTGATAACAAGTTAGAAAATTTATTACAAAACCTTCCAGATTCAGATATGTTTGCTGTCGAGATTGAAGATTTTAAAGCAGAATATGATAACAAACTTGCAAATTTCATGAGTTCAAATGAAGTTGCTGATAAAATAAAAACATTGGAAAAAGAAGTTGATGATGGTGTAAAAAAATTATTTACCAATTTAATGTCTCACATCGAAAAAGCTGATAAAATTACTGAAGCGATCAAAGTTGAAAAGAATTATGTTAGTTTGGCTAATAAAAAAAGAATTGTCGGTGTTCGACCTGGTATTGACAAACATGATGTTGTTGTTTAAAGAACAAATTTTAAAACCTCTAAAATTATCAGAAAACATCGATATTGTTGATTTACATGATCCGAATGTTAAAAATGCCTTAGATTTTAAAGGAAAAAGAATTAGCGGTGTTAGTAAAGGAATTAATCCATTTGATGTTGTTGTAATGATTCAATTAGAAGATCCTATTAAAATGTTTAATGAACTAAAACAAAATTATGAGAATCATAAACAGCATGTTAAAGATTTTACAACAGAAGTCTATGAAAAACTTGATGAAAGAAGTAAAAGATCTATAGAAAATTGTGATGAAAAATTTACAAATTTTGAGGAAAATTTCAATCTATATAAAGGCGATCTTTATGGAAAAATAACAAACTTTTTGGAAGATTTCGCTAAATTTCAAGAGGGTTTTAATGAAACCGATAGAAAAAATGGTGAAGTTTTTGAAAGAGTAGTTACTAATCAATCTTTACTTCATGATAAATTAATTAAACTAGAAGAAAACTTTGGCGAAATTAATGAAAAAGTTATAAAAAATAAGCAGTCTTTTTGATAAGTTTAGTTTAGATGCCACAAAAACTTTTGAGAATATTGGTCATAAATTTGTTGAATACAATGATTCTTATGCTGTCAAATTTCAAAAATTAGAAGAAAACTTTAATAAATTTAAAGAAGATGTTGTTATAAGTTTTAGAGCCATCGACATCAGATTTAATGGATTAGGCGGCTATGATGACAAAATTTCTCCTTTATAAATGGCGGCTCATATATTGTGTGAGATGTAAAGAAAAAACTGCAACAAATGATATAAAATACTATGCAAATATCAATGGAGTTAAAAGAATTTCTGGAAAATGTGCTGAATGTAACGCAAAAAAGAGCCAATTTATAAAAAACTTGAAATTTTTTCTTAATAAATAGAGATGGCGGGACATTACAGTGCTTTCGATCTTTTTATAATGCAACACGAAAGAGATTTGAAAAAAGAACATTGGGATGATATTTCTCAAAAATATGAATTATCCGAAGATATGATGAGATTATACGTAAACAAATCGAATTGGTATAACATTGCTAAATATCAAACTTTATCATCAGAGTTCATTCAAGAAAATATACATTATCAATTAAAAGATCATATGTCTGTTCTTTGTCTCTATCAACACTTGAGTATAAAGTTTTTGGATGAAAATAAAGATACAGTTGATTGGAACAATATTATAGATAGCGGTTACTATCCTGTGCAGATTTTATTGAAATATGTGACCGAGATCGCAAAATTTAAGGAAGAGAATCCTGAATATGACGAAGTAGATCATTAAAAATGACTCTAATCTTTTTAATTATTTTACTAAAATTTATATCTTTTCTTATAAAAACGTACATTAGATCGATGAAAAAATGATACACGATGTTTAAAATTTCTAAATTTTCTCTTATTAAATGGCGGACTACAGAAAATATGCTAGTGATATTGAAAGGGCGGAGTTTAAAAATTTCTATCCACTTAGTAAACAACATTTGAATGAACCGAATAAAAGAACTGAGTTTAATATTGATTTTGGAGATAACTTTTGCTCGTCTAACTTCCAGTTTTATATTTCTGGAACTTTAACAAAACAAGATGGTCAAGCATATCTTGGAACTGATAATGTTAGATTAATCGATAATTTTATACCGTTTTTATTTTCTAAGATTGAAGTAAGAAAACACAATAAATTGATAGAAGAAGTCGAAAACTGTGGCCAATTAAGCACAATTAAAGGAACTATTTCGTATTCAAAAAGTGATGTTATTTCTCAAACTTCTAATGGCTTTGAATCAGATTTTAAATTTGGTGTTTTTGAAGCAGCTGGAAATTTATCTCATTTTGGATTAGGATTTTTTGAAAATGTTACTATTCCGATCTATAAAGGAGGATTTTATCTAAGTTTTATAAGAGCAGAAGACGATGATGTGATTCTGAAGACTGCAACTGGAAATGTTATGCCTGTTGATGGAAAAATAACAATTACAGATTTTTTTATTAGAGTTCCAATGATTGATTATAAAATCACGAGTAAAATAAGGTTGATTGATGAAATTACAAAAAGTCAAAACATTATGTTTAATTTTCTAGATTGGCAATGTATTGAACAAAAAGGTATTTCCGGAACAACTTATTCGTTCCATATCACAAATATTTATAGAAATATCTTCAATCCCAAGTTCGTTATCATAGGTTTTCAAACAGATAGACAGAATAATCAATAAAAAAATCCTTCAAAGTTTGATAGTTTGGATGTAAAAAATATCAGAGTAAAATTGAACGGTTCTTATTATCCAGATGAATTACAAAATTTAAACATTTCCGGAGGTCTTTTCAGAATCATGTATCAGATGTATCAAGATTTTAAGAAAGTTTACTGTAATAATAAGGAAATGTATTACAATCCTAAAGAATTTTTAGCGAATAGACCTATTTATGTCATTGATACAACAAAGAGTTTGACAAATATTTCTGGTTCAAAGAACGATATAATTATCAATATGGATTTTCAAAAAGCTGTTACAAACGCGATTTGTTATGTTGTTGTTGTCTCTGAGAAATTTTTAGCCTATGATGTGATTAAGAAATATATTAGAGAAATTCAGTAAAAATCACGTTATTTTCACTATTATTCATCGGATAATTTTAAAACTTTACAGAATTGTTAAAGACATTGATATAAGTATTCATTTTTAATTTCAAAAGAATATCTTAAAAAATGGGGATGATATTAACAAAAAACTATTCCAAGGTCATCTTAAGGGTTGGACCGGAAGGTATGATTTTAAAAAATACTTTAATATTTACTGATCCTATATACCAAATTTCAGCAAAAAAGCTCCAATAGTTCTCGAGATATAAGAGTTTTAAGATAAGGGATGATTGGGGTAGTTTTTGAAAATTTTGTTATTTTCATGAAATTTTAAGTTGAACTCGCTTGTTTTTGAAGTTTCAGATTTTTCTGATAATTTTTTTTTATTTTTTTATATGAATATTAAGAAATAGGGGATGATTTCACCCTTATGGATAAGTTAAGTCGAAAGAGTTAAGTATTTACTATATGTGTACCAAATTTCATTAAAATCGGTTGAGTGGTTTTTGAAATATAAAATTATTAATAAATTTGTAAACTAGCACTCCTAATTGAACAACTTATATAGCAGAGACATAGCTTATATCTTTCGAGACTCTCCGTAGCTCAGTTGGTAAGACGCTTGCCTTCAAAGCCTGAGGTTCTGGGTTCAAATCCCAGAGCTTCAGGCGCGCTTTTTATTGAGGAAGACATGGTTGTCGTTCAGTGGTTGGGGACAAGTCTTTACACGAGTGGCCATAGTGTAATGACTATAGAACAAGCCGAGTAATGACAACTGTGGTTGGCGCGCCATTTGCTTCCTCACCTTTCCACTTCATTCCTTAATTCCTTCTCTTCCTTAATTCGTACATTCCTTCTCTTCCTTAATTCGTTCATTACATTCATCATTCACATCATTCATTAATACAACATTACACTTACAAAACACCCGACACAAATTCCCTAATTGTATCTCTCCATCAACTTCTACACAGTAGTTACCAAAGAAAAATGAGACTTGGGAACAAAAAAATTCCAGAGTCTAAGACCCGAATTACAGCTCCTAGCCATTAACTTGGTTGGACAGTAGCAGTGCAGGGCCAAGTCTCTAAACAATAGACACCGTAGAAGTTGAATGTGATGTGATTCCCCATAGCGCAAACACGCACACTAACAACACTACACCAAAGACACAATCATTCATTTTGTCTTTTACAATAATTGATGATGTTCATATTATTCTCTTTCATTCCTTCTAATATTTCAAAAATATACTCTTTCGCCACTGAAAAATCCCGATTTCTCCCGTAATAATCTTTATAATCGTACACATAATATCCTAAATAGTTGTACAATAGAATGAAGTTATTTCTATTTATCTCTGTTGTAGAAATGTAAACACAAACATTTGCGCTGAAAAATTTATATCTCGGCAGACTTAGTTCCATAATCTCCATTTATAAAAAAATCTTTTTGTTTAAATGGAAGAGTATAATGCCAACTGTTACAAGTGTTCTAATAGAGGAGAAATTATCGATAAAAGATATTTAGTTTGTAGAGGTTGTAATTTAATTTTGTACGAAAGACCTAAACCTAAGAAATTTCGAAATAAACTAACACATTTGAATAATCTGCTTATGAAATTACAATACGGAGACAAGAAGCAAACAAAATTTGTTACAGAATTTAGAAAACAGAATAAAAATTTTTACTTATCTCTTGGAACCATTGACAAAATTATTTTCCTTTTCAAAGAATACATTAGGTTTGTAGGTATCGATACACACGTTTATTATGAAAAGATTTTACCTATAATCTTTCACTATTTGGATATTGAATTTGATTACGATTTTAAGCCTGAAATCTTTGATGATTTTATAGTACATTTGGAGAAATTAAACGAAGAACCTCGTGAAAAGAATGCGGTTTTACTCACATTCTCCCCGACTTCTCGAGTGATTGTTAGCAAATTTCATTTTTTCCGTCTTTAAATTTTTTCTATTTAAATGGAGTTCTTGAAAGAGTTAAATGATATTGGAGAATGTAAGTTTAAAGAGTATAAGAAGTTAAATGAATTGGAAGAAAGGAAGAAACATAGAATCTTGAATTTGGAGAAAATGAAAGATAAATTCGGGTTTACAATAATTGCCGAGTTGGAAGATTGTAAAGTACACTTGCCGAACAGATTTTTGACTGTTTTGGATGAGAAAAAGATTAAAGAATTAAACAAAAATGAAAAATTACACTTGGTTGTTACTGGAAAGAAGACTATAAAAGATAAAGAAATTATAACAATTAACTTTGTAGAATAAAGATTTTTTATTAAGATTTTTTTGATTTTTTCATTAAAACAGCTTATAAATGTAGAAGCAAACATTGAACAGTAAAACAGCTAAAGATTCGGTTATTTAACATTCGTGCTTTCCTGTTAGATTTTATTAGATTTGTTTATGGTTCAATGGACAGTATTTTACATTGATTTTCTGTCTGTCCCAAAAGTGGTCTAGAACCGGCATATTCATATCTACTTATATATATATATATATATATATATATATATATATATATACATAATATATATATATATATATATATATATATATATAAAGTCTGCTTAATTATTCCTTATATTTGTTAAGTATTTTACTATTAATTGGTGTTTTTTATTTGAGTAATGGTTTATTTATTTATTTATAATATCTAAAAATTTTGAAACATATAATTTATTTAAATTTTAGTTCACTCTCTGCCAAAATATGACTAAATAAGCTTTGAAAATACTTTGCCAACTGTAATATATAATGCCAATATATTGTTTTTCTCTTCCACGCGTGCTTTGTATAGCACATGGACTTGTATTTTTTGTTACATTTTTGGAAAATAAAGTTTTTTGTGAACTGTGAACTCTATTTTACAGTCGGCGGGCTGATCAGTTATTTTGAAAATCTTACATTTGCACAGTAAACTGTTTACAGCACTCTACAATTATTTGACTGCGAATTGCGTCATGTCGTACGCAAGGCATGCTGGGAGTCGGCGCGCATGCTCATTGCACTTTTCGCTCGCTCCTCGAATAGTTACCACGAAACGGAACTTACTTTCCGGATAACCCTCGTACTCGGGTCGGCAGTAAGTTAATGAGAACTAAGGTTTGACGAAGATGAACTAAGTTGGACTTAAGTTTGATAATGATCTAAGAAATGTATTTGTTCATAATGAATAAAAGATTCGAACTTAACTTTGAAAATTTTTTTTTATATTATAATGAAGGATAGTTCGAGAGATGGATGGATATGAAATGCAAACCAGAGATTTAGAGTAATGTTAAGACTGAACAACTAGGTTGGTAATATCTGCCAGAATCCATCCCACACAGCACTGGTGGGACTGACCCCAATTTGGCGGAAGCAATTACCTTTCACATTCAGTTAATGCTGGAAATCATTTAAACAATCAGTTTAAATAACAGAATAAAAGATTTAATCAGTTAAAAGGATTAATTTTTTTGGACATTTAACATTGCCTATCACTTTTATCTTTACGTCTAGAAGACTGTGATTAATAAGTTTCTTTAAATTTAAGAAACATGGAATAACGTAACGCAAGTACAAAATGTATGGCAATGGACCTACAAATTCAAAATTAACTACAAAAAACCATGCAAGTTAAAAAGTTAAAGAAATGCCTCAGGATCCAAGGCAGTTAACATAAGTAAAAACCATAGGGGGAACGTCAGACCCGTTAAACTAACATATAGTAATCGGTTTACGATTCATTCTTCTTCTTCATTTATGAAATTTAGCCGGATACTGCACTAACAGAAACGCTATTTAAGTTACAACGTTTTTATTGGACGAACGTGTTTTATTTTGAATGTTAAAGCATCAACATCAATGCGAGTAATCATGGTCTACTTTCTTCCAGTTTTCATCCTTAAACTGCTGTTAACATTGGTCATTCACACTGCCAAAATCTTTTTGATTTATTGTTTTGTAAACTAACTATTTATTCCACATATATTAAGTGCTTATGGTACTAACACTATTATGGGGCAATTATTGTAAGTTCAATCGAAATAATTGGCAATCTGTAATACCCGTTTGTAAACCAAAGACAGTAGGATTTATATATATTTACCAAATGAAATGTTACATCTATAAATTTGTAATTAGCCCCTTTTTACAGGTGACACAAACTGTATGGTGACCACTTCCGCGGAGCTACGAAGGTCACTAGAGGGCGAAAGTGCGCGATAATCTAATTCAGGTGCTGATAGCAGCGTATTATGGATTCAGAAATCAGAAAATGTTTATTTCTTTCTAATCACACATTAAAATATGAATAAAGAGCCACTTAAGACAAATCCTGTGCGTGGTCCTCAGAAGTTATATTCAAAAAATTGTGTGCGCTTATCACCTACTACATAAAGAGAAAGAAAAAAAAACATAGCACTGAAAACCACAATAAATTTAGAAACATAATGTACAATATTCGTTAATGTAAGTAAGTTCATACGAAGACTGCTTCAGAATAGTTGTAACCACACTTAATTACATCAACTTCCGTAAATTGACTAGCATTACAGAAATACTTTTCTTCCTGTTTTTAAATCAGAGGTTTTTTAGAATAGTATCTATATGAGAATATTTATAAAATAAACAATTAAAAATTATATTTACAAAATCTAAAATATAAATAACAATACATACTACAAACCCCCGATTTAAATTAAAAGTTGCTATAACAATTTTCGCATAGACGAGAGAAGACCAGCTTTAGCACAGTGCTTGTGTGGATAGTTTCTGTCAGCAATTTGACACATTCAAACATAATCAGGGCAGATTAGCAGCTCTGAGTAATCAGCTCCTACCTCCTCCTAATCTACTCACATCCATCCTTTAGCGTAGCTATGTCGTGAGGCTGTTCACACATATTGTAGAATGTTTATTTTTAAATCAAAGCCAACAGACTAGAGCAAAACTGCAACTTAGACGATCGTGAAGATCTGCATTCAGAAATCTGAAACTGTTGACATCAACCTGCCTTTATATTTTGGAGAATTATCGTTTTTTAATACAAAGTACATTCCTGTAAGAGGTAGAGACATACACTCTTCTGGCACTAGAGACAGGGTTAACTATCGAACTGGGAGACACGGAACGGTAGTGTTTGAACAATTTGGCTTCTCATATAGGAGATCATTTGGCATTTAACCGCAAAATTCAATAAAAATCACGTTGATGGCAAAAGCGTTCTACAGTATAAAATTTATGACTCACTTTTATATGATTGAGACTTAAATGTGGTGAATAAATGCAATATTGAAGGATGTCATTCACTTTCACGGTTGCGATAAAATGCCAGTGTTTATCCACAATAAAACCTATTATTGTTATTAGTTTTCAGGCGAATTTTTAATATCGATTACCCAATCTGTATATTTCATATATTGTGTTATGTATCTTCAAATTTTACAATTTTTACAGTTCTTTTACTGTAGTAAACCACTTTAGGTTCCTTAGTTTATTGTTGTTTTTTAACATTTGTAACCAAAGTGGCTTAGCATTAGCCTAGTATTTTTATGTACGAAGCCCTAATTAGTTTACATTTGAATAAAAAAGTCTTCTAGTGTACCGTTAGTTAGTTCCATTTTATATAATGCAACATTTCACAACCTAGTTAGCCAGTACAACTTAATATTATTTTTTATCCAATGTTCCGGAACTAAATTATTGACGGACTAACTACCTCATTGGCACGCGTATGAATATTTTATTGTAACCCTTCGTAGCAGCCCAACTACGTGACCGATTTCACACCTCGCGCGCTATGTCCGTAAGTAACATTTATATTTTCGTATTATTAAATTAGCCCTTTGATGCCAAACATATAAAAATGAATGTAACGTAAAGTAAAGTTGTAAATAGTAAAGTAACTTACCCTTGAAGATCTTTTATTTGTTTGATTGAAATGGATACAAGCACGTTATCGTGATAAGTTTTTTGTCTCATTAAATGGCTATTACCGTCGCGAATTTGTTTTAGGCGAGCTCACGTATTATTTGAGTAGATGGCTACCACTTTCATAACTTCTACGCTACTCCTCTTCTAGTAATTACCGACTAGAAATAACCCTTCTTAGACTACAGCTTCAATGTCTCGTGCCACGACGCCGACGCCCGGGCTGTGAGTCTACATATTGCGAAGGGAAGTCAAATCTTAAAGTTTTTATAAAGTAAAATATCGTAGGCATAATTCCATAGAACATTGGATATTTTAGGCCCATCTATCAGATATACATTTTTAGTTCTTGTTACTCTAATTGGCAGCAACGTGGCAAGGCATACATTTAATTTACCAAAAGTGGTGCTTGTAAGTTTCATTAATTAAATTGAACTTATAAGTAAACTTTGCTATTCGAGTATTTATTACTACAACCTCAGAAGTCACCACCCCCATGTGTTATCGTCATTCGGTACACAAGTTAGGTACATCTTACTCATTTTGATGATTTTTTGATCAGCAATGTTGAGCATTTTTATATTTTTATACTATCCCATCAAATTTAAGGAGAGGGGTTTTATATATAATCCAATTTCTTGCTATTGAATAGTTAGTAAGACTTTTATGTTGCGCAATGTAAATGTAGATTATACTTATATTTTCAAAGCCGGTAATTAGAAAGATGAATTCTACTTATATAAGCTTACGTGTATAAGTATAATCCCGATTCGCCAGTAGGTATGTATAAGTACTAACTGAGTAAATTAATTAAAATGTAAGTTTTTTTTTAATTATACGAACCCAGTCTCGACTCATCAGAACCTTAATTACAGTTTAAGTGAGAGAAATCCTAAAAGTTATTTATTTAAGTTGGGTATTAAAATCTCTAATTGTGGCTTTTGTGTAATTCATTACACGCGATACATTTTACTATAAAACGATCACAGAATTAGGAACGTATTATTCATTGGTATTTGTATGCGGTTTAATACTAGAATCACTTTAAGTGATACGGCAAACTAAACATGTAAATCCTCAAATAATGAGTCACTTGAACTTTCAATGGGCGGGCTCACGTTGATGTTCGTGATGAGATGTTTTAATGACTACATTTACTCCATTCAAGTAAATCTTTTACCTCCATTTTGTCCACATTTTGTTATAAAGTATTATATGTTAAAAGTTTACTTTGTCTGAGTATTAAATTATTGTTACGTTTCTGTGCAAGACATAAGGTTGCGTAAAAGAGAGTGCTTGACAACCATAGCTCGTCCTCTTTAATAAAAGCATTTTAAATTTCATTTAATTTTCAGAAGTATTATTATGATTCAAAACCTTGTCTCTAATGAATTGACGTTTGTTCTTTATCAAATTATAATAATATAACTTTACGTAGCTACAAAGTAACATTTTTACCTCCATTTTGTCCACATTTTGTTATAAAATATTATATGTTAATACTTTACCTTGTCTGAATATTAAATTATTGTTACGCTTCTGTACATGACATAATTTTGCGTAGTAGAGAGTGCTTGACAGCCATTGCTCAGCCTCTTTAATAAAAGCATTTTAAGTATAATTTCATTTTCCAGGAGTATTATTTTGATAATCTATTATGATATCTCTAATGAATTAACGTTTGTCCTTTATAGCGTTATAATAATATAACCTTACGTAGTTAAAAAATATTAAATTGGCACGAATAATAAAATTCAATACTACAAGTATATCATAATTTTCCTTACCTGGTCAATCCTATAAATGTATTTATTTGAAACCAACTTTAATCAAGAAACCACACAGGAAGACGTAGCTGTACTATATTTTTGTATCCAGTATTTGAGTAACTGATAGTTTTAAAATACTCATTGTTTGGCAAAATGTATAACACGATGAATAATTACAAACTAAGAGAAAATTGTAACATGAATAAGTCTTCCTATAGTAGTGGCTGAGTATGATTGAATTTATTCGACATGTGTAATAAACAACATCATATAAGTTAAAATGACATATATTAAATTAACTAAGCAATCAAGAGGCTTCATGTTCCGAATATATTGGAGTAATGCGGGAGTTAAACACAATTGGTGTTATTTAATATGGACAAAACTCGCACTATTATAAAACATGAGTTGTGTTTACGGGACAGACTAATGTAAATCTATGAGACCCGTGATACCACTCTTATCCACGTGGAAACACCTGCCAGTGGAAAACTAGTTTTAAATAATAGAACAGTAATTGTAAACCTAAATGCAAATAGAAGCATGAAGTGTTTTAGATTACTTCAGGAAATGAGAAGTATATCTATAATTTAATTTTCTATCATTTAAGCAATACTGACCACTTCACTAAAATCTAATTTATCAAAATTAGGTGGTACATCGTATTAATCTAGCTATATATATTATACAGGGTGGAGCATACGTCAGTTTCCCCATAAATTGGGATATTTTTATTTCGATAGGTTGGTATCAACGTTAAGTTGACAGCAACACGGAGTAAGTTCATTGTTGTCTGTTCCAGTGGCTAGTGTAAAATGACGCTCTTTTCATATTTTATTTTGTTTTGTGTGTGTTTTTAAAATGTTTACATCCCAACAACGAGTTTACATCCTTAAGTTGCGGTGGAAGCTTAATAAAAATACTGCTACAATAATTGAAGAATGTCGTTGGTAAATATCCAGATGTCGCGATACCCACTCGAAAGTATATGTGGAAGGTAAATAAGAAATTTAAAAACACAGGAAGCGTTTTAAATGCCCTGAAGTGTGGTCGTTCACGATCAATTTGTAAAGAAGAAAACCTGCAGACAGTTGCTCAAGCTTTTGTAGCCAGTCTTGGTAAATCGACTCGTAAGGCATCTGCTAACTACAAATTTCAAGAAGAAGTGTGCAAAGAATATTAAAGCAGTTAAAGTTTAAGCTATACCGTCCATATTTACTCCAAGCTCTTTACAAGGATGATTTCGATAGGCGATTGGAATTTTGTAAGACAACAACAATCCGTTCAGAGGCTGTTTCAAATTTTTTTCGATCAATTTTGTGGTGTGATGAGGCATGTTTCGAACTAAATAGACTCTTTAATAATCGGCAAAACTGAGTGTACTGGTCGGATATAAATCCTCATAACGTAATCCAAGCAGAAGAAGTGCCTGGTGTTATGGGGAGGTATTTCGAGTACTGCACTGTTTGGTCCCTATTTCTTAAAGGAAATGTTATTCAGAAAGTTTACTTACGGTTGCACATTTCGAGATTTTTTAAATGAATGTATTAGTCGCCGTGGTACAATCGATTAGCCTGTACGTTCGCCAGACCTGACCCCATGTGATTTTCACTGTGGGGTATTGTAAAGGAGACTTCAAATGCGCAAAATCTTGACGACCTCCAAAACCTAATAAAAATGCATTTATACTTGTTAATAACGAAAAACCGTTATTGCTTAAAGCGTGTGATTCTTTTCTCAGTCGTTGTATGAAGTGTATACAGGATGAAGGTGGACATTTTAAACTGCTATAACATGGTATTATGTAAGTAATTCCATATAATTAATTTTTTTTCTTGCCTAAAAGTATTTTATTAAATTAACTTATAACGCAATTTCTCTTCTGGGGAAGCTGACATATGAGGCACCCCGTACAATATTGTAGCTTTAAATGGAATTCTACGAACCCCTGCAGAATTTTAGGAGATGAATTTCTGTGTAGCGTGACTGAATTTGACATGTAATTACTGTTACTGATCAAATATGCTCTTTATTATAAATTGAACTTTAAAATATATTTATAAACGCTAAGTGTTGTCGAGACAATATTGGTAGAGTTGGGACGCATTAGTACTTAATCCCACAACAGTATCACATTTATAGTCCAGGACTAAATCACATACAGTTTTCCTCGATATTGATAGTGTGGACGCAATAGTCATTAATCCCATTACAGTATCACATTTATAGTCCAGGACTGAAGTACGTGTAGTTTTACTCGAGGCAATATTGATAGAGTGTGGACGCAATTGTTCTTAATCCCACAACAGTATCACATTTATAGTCAGGGACTAAAGCACATACAGTTTTCCTCGATATTGATAGTGTGGACGCAATAGTCATTAATCCCATTATAGTATCACATTTATAGTCCAGGACTAAAGTACGTGTATTTTTACTCGAGACAATATTGATAGAGTGTGGACGCAATAGTCATTAATCCCATTACAGTATTACACATTTATAGTCAGGGACTGAATCACGTGTAGTTTTACTCGAGACAATATTGATAGAGTGTTGACGCAATAGTCATTAATCCCATTATAGTATCATATTTATAGTCCAGGACTAAAGTACGTGTAGTTTTACTCGAGACAATATTGATAGAGTGTTGACGCAATAGTCATTAATCCCATTACAGTATCACATTTATAGTCCAGGACTAAAGTACGTGTAGTTTTACATGAGACAATATTGATAGAGTGTGGACGCAATAGTCATTAATCCCATTACAGTATCACATTTTTTAGTCCGGGACTGAAGCACGTTCAGTTTTAGTGTTATCGCTAAGTCCAGTCTGTTCACAGTTGAACACGTCCGGTCTGCAACTGCATGCTACTTGATCAATCAGTTTGATACTTTACGTGTGACGTATTAATAACAGAGTAGGGAGTTCTACAAGGCAAAAATATTTTGTTGTACCTTCTAAAATACGCTTGGATATATTGTAATTAAAAAAAAATGTGAGGCTATCCAAATGTTATTTTCCTAAACCAAAATTTTAGGAAAGGACAAGATTAATAACTAATTGAAACCGACGAAGAATCTTTTAAGCGTTTTCTTATCAGTATTTAATACAAAACCTGTAAAACCACTTCCAATAATAACTACAAAGGCTTCCAGAGACCAGTAATGAAAGTTAAGTAAATCTCTTTATTTGCTGCTAGTGTTATTGATTTTGAAAAAGATTTAGGCGTAGTGTAAAACCTTTTCGGGCATTTTGACATAGTTAAAAGATCCAAAAACTGAAAACTGTGTGTTTAGATTGCTGATGATTGTTCTAGCTAAGACAATACTTTAATCAGACATGATTCTGAAACCCACTTACGTAACATCAGGCTGGTATCACCGAAATATGTAAAAAATCAAATATTTAGATTAGAGCCCCCATAAAAGGAGGCCGTAATATAATGGGACATTTGAGGAGAAGTAGCTGTTGAGGAGGGCGATGAATATGTCTGTGTTATTTCTTCTTAAACTTTAAATCCCATTGAGTATAAATACAGCGTGAATAATTTTTTAGCACTTCTCCTCATTAAACCAGAATACAGTAACTGTTCAACAAAATAATCAGTATTTATAAGTTGTGGAAATCCGACAAAACTATATTGCTTATTTAGGAAAACGTGAGTTATGGCAAAAATTGCTTTAAAGATCCTGTCCATACAGATTGCTAACGACAGGAAAATCGTCTGGAATCGAGAAATTAATGGCAGCGAACACAATTGCAGGCGCTGGCTGGAAGCGTGCTGAGGCTTTCAAACAGCAGAGTCAGAGTTAGAGAACGATGTACTCAGCATTGTTGAGCACCCGATAAGGCATTATTGAAATCGTGCCATTGCCCGTCCGTCTGCTCGTACGTTTGTACGATCTCTTGGAAAGGTCTAAGAGACTTGAAATGTAGTAGTACTTCGGTTTCAATTGGTCGGAGAGAAAGAACGCTGTTGGCTTTGGGACTGCCAAAATGCAAAATGGACTGCCTAGTCTGTCTGTATGTCCGTTTTTCCATCTGGCCATCTTATAACTCTTCATAAAACTAGACTTCAATCAAACTTTTTAGATAGCTTCCTCTTGATCTAAAGAAGAATATTTTTAACTATGAGGCAGTCGGTCTGTATATTCTTTTCCCACCTGTATCGCACAGAACACTTTGAAGAAACTAGACTAGAAACTTGGTACATAGGTTCATCTAGATCCGAAAGAAGGAACCTTTAAATTCCTGAGGAAGACTGATTGTCTGTCCGTTTAAATTTGTACGATAACTCTTTGAATAAACTAGACTTGAAACTTGCTACATAGGTTCCTCTTGATCGAAAGAAGAACCCTTTTTTATCCTCAGGCAGTACGTCTTTTTTCTGTCTCTCTATACGGTAACTCTTGGTAGAATGATCCTAGATATATATATAATATATATATATATAAGACTTGGTACATAGTTTTCGTATTGGCCAAATGAATAGCTCCGTTGATTTTAGGATGAGAAAGTTGATGGATTAATCAGTCGGTCCCTATCCGTTTATTTGTTATCAGAACATATAAATTTTACTGTATTATACCTTTAATTGCTTTTATTTTCCCAAATATAGGGCAATCTGAGAACCATATTCAATATTTAATTGCTGGATATGTTTTTTATGTATCATGTTTGTTTTAAAATATTTCAAATATCAGTAAAAAATTATTATAGTGTGTAACTCAAGGAAACCGACTTGCTAGCGAAGATCAAGTATTTCAATTAGTAGGGAAACTCTAGCTCGTTCAGTTTTGTGTTTATGAATAGCTTACTGGAGGAGTTCCAACTAAAGTAAAGGAGGAACTAATATTCTTACTCTTGGCTAACATTGTACAACAAGGATAAGAATACTAATGATAACAAATTATAAAAGCAGACTTGGCTCTTTCTTTACATACATGGTTTTAACCGTTGTGCTTGGAACTGACCTAGAGAAGCAAGAGTTTGATTTAACACAGTTAAACCAATGTCATGGCAAAATAATGGTATCGTTATATGCAGTATATAACTGTATCCATATATAAATATAAAATAGATATTACCAAAATATATCTATCAAACTCAATCGGAGACTTTCCTGAGAGGTATGCATTGGAAGTTTAGTCGCTATATGTTTAGGCACACATAGTAGTAAATTAGGATATGTATATAAAAAATAATCAATAACTAATTAAATACAGTATTAATTTGTTTAATACACATTATTAAAAAATGAAGTTTTAGGAGCTTCGAGTGAGTCTACACGTACAAAGGTTTTAATTGCTAGACTTTTTCTCTAGCTGTGAAAGAACCATTAAGTTGCATATTGCAATAAATGTCGAAAACTTGTGTAAAGTTATTAAATTTATACGTATGAATTGTATTATTTGTTTTAAAACGTGTACAGTTAAAAAAATGTATAGGAAGAATGACATTAAAAATATTGATTTGTTATTAAACTTTACTCGCCCATTGAAAGTTTACTTTAATATAATTCAAACTAATACGAGTCCTTAAATTTAAAATAAAATGCATTTGAAATGTTTTTTTTTTCTATATACAGTTTTGAACTATACCCCAAAAAACGTGTGTTCTACAGGGTAAAATCGGTTCAAATTCAACATTCTTTAGACAATAAATACATTTTCCTCTTTACCATTCGTTATTAACAATTTTTGCCAACTAACAAGCCATCTTGTGGCAAAAGGCAAAATCATACGTCACATTCTAATAAACTTTAATTTATAAACCTCTAACCAATGAGATCGTATTTGTAAATATGGTATAAGTAACTTATGTAAGTTACCACTTTAAAATTGTTGCTTAAGCAATATTTGACACGATAAAATAAGTTGAAAACAATCTTAATTACTAAAGAAAATTGTAAAAACTTTGCACGTATTTTCTAGTTTTATTTCTTTACAAATCGTGCCCATAAACATTATCCAAACTAGCTGTTTATTATGCAAGTTTCATGTGTAAAGTGGTTGTAAAAACAATAATAAAAGTTGAAGATATTTTCGAGAGTTTTCACGTGACGCCGTATTCAAAACAACATTGCGAATTCTTGAGTGTCATTCCACCATAATTTGTTCATGTATTAAAAGGCGGCATTCGAGATGGCAGACATTTAAAGTTTTTAAAGGTGCATAATATCGCACCACCAATAGTGTGGAACATGACAAATACAGTCGTTTTCAATTTGCAAGAAAACCTTGTAAGAATGGTATTGCCAGATACAAGTAGTCACTTGATATATTTCCATATAGAGGGAAAAGAATGTATTTTAATACATTAGTATCAGATCTATTTCTGGATTTATTTATTTAACAAGTTATGGACATTGTATAGCTTCATTTTTTTATATAGTTATTACAGTATATCAATGATTTTTGTCCTATTCAACTTTAACTACTCATGTACCCTCAATATGTTTTGTAACTATAGCCACAGCCGTATTTCTTCAAAACTTCTGAGATTCGATATGCATTATTATTTCTTAATTGAAATAATAGTGGCAGAATAAATTCAACGACTCGTTTTTTTTAAAACGATGTAAAACCGCATTCTACTTGAAAGTATTGTTATTTCACGTCACGTCTTTCCCCGGGTCGTTTAAGGGGTCCCGCTAGTTAGCCTATTGGGTATTTTTCTTTTACAATTGTTGTTATTAAGTCACAGTTTGTCCTAAGCCTAAATAATACCAAAAAGGCGTTTAAAAAAATTACGCATAATTTAAAGATATAATGTGCAACGTGTAACTGTATATCAACAACAAAAAACCTATGGTTTAAATTTAGCATAATTGGGTTTTCAAATGCTGTAGAGATAGGCACTAAAAAACGGTTTTAAAACTTGTCATTTAATCGTTAAAAATAAAAACGCTAATTTTCGACACTCAATAAACTCCTATAATACACATATGATTTTTCCTATTCATAGACTTTTTATTCCCTAATACAAAATCTGAAAATACTCAAATCCACCAAGAATCAGCAATTTTCCCAACTGCATAAACGCCCTAATCGAAGAAAAACATTATTCACAAAATAAAATGATTTGTAACCCCCTCCCCCTAAAAAAAAAATTAGAAACTTGTATCCAAGAAAAAACTAGATTGGTTTAAGAAAATATCATATAACACAGTATCACAACATGAAAGTAAGTATGTCCATTTTGTGGAAACTAATTTCAGATATTTAACTAATTTCACATGATCAGTGAGTTCTGTATCACATTTTTCGAGCTTTTAGACAATTCCCACGCTATTTTCCTTGTTGAAGTTATTTTCGTTCTTGATTATTTTTAAAGTTTCTCCTATAACAAGAATTTTCGCAAGTAATTGTATTTTTTGTCGAATTGTTATTGCATGTTTTGGTTTTGAAACTGTGTTTCACTACAGCCTATGATTTATGTTTTGACGATTATTGTTTCTAATTTGTTCAATATCTCGTGCGAAAATACAAAAAAAAAAATACATACACACACACACATATGACAAAGGTAATTTTACGGAAGTACTTTCCTCTCTGCCTTATCTATAAAATTATGGAAGTGATCTAAAGTCTGTGATATAAGACTACAAACTGTGGGTTTTCTCTCTTTTCTTCCACCATAAAAAGTTCACAAAAAAACTGTCACGACATTTTTAACGTCATTTACAGTTATTTGAAGATCACGTCATATCTTAAATCATCCTGATGGTTTAAATTAATTCATTTTATTACAGATCATGAACGTTTTATTAAAATTTAAAGAATTATTCCAAAAATCACATTGTCTTTGAAACAGATATTGCACTCTTATAGTTTACTTTATACAAGCTAAGTGTACCAATAATAGGGTTACAGGGACGGTTTATTAATTGTGGAGTTTTGAAATATTAACATGACATAATAATAAAAATGTTGCAAAATGTTTCAGCTATATTAATAATACGGTTTAAAAAAAAAAACGGTACTTTCATTTATATTACATAAGGATGTGATAATTAATATTAAATTTATGTTTACAAACTATTACAGGGTCCTTGACGTAACCTAAAATGTATATCTGTTATTTCTGAAAGAGCAGTGTATACAGTTAAATTTCAAAGTACCCTCAATATTTTAGTGTTAGCTAGATTACTGTGCCCATAGTTTCACAACCATCACTTTAATGATATTTTCAGCCCCTGGGTTCATAAACTGATGGTGGAATCTGCGGATAACCGCGACTGGATTCTAGTTAACTTGAGGTATTGCGAGAATCCTCCTCACATATTGGTGCAATGAGTACGCGCATGAGATTAGGAACGTGTAGGTATCATTCAGTGCACTCTCACCTTTTTGTGAAGTTAGTGCCGAAATGTTTCGAAAAAAATGTAAAACTTGGTGAGGATATTTCCGATACTGCCACAAAAAGATAATTTAAATTTATATTTCGCATGCCTGCCGGTGTTTCACAACATGAAATTTTAGGACTTATGTATTAAAACCCAAACCCTAACCTTACGAGTCTATATAAAATTTAAAAACAAAACCATATGGTGTATGTTGGCCTCCTTTCCTAAACCACCAAGTGCTAATTTATAATAATTATTTTTCTTACGATATTTTTAAATTTCCGGTTATGTTATTACATGGAGTACAAAATAATAATCAATGTCGTTTCTTCTTATAAACACAATAACTCGGATTTCACTAAATTCCGACCCACCGGGCTCGTATATAATTAATAAATAGTATATATTAATAAGAATAAATGGCTGGAAATATTAACATATTGTTATTTGTGCCTACCTCAGTACACCTTTTGATGTTACGTTTTCATTCTCCCATGTATTGATTATTACAATTTAATAAACAACTAGGAAAATTACCAAAAATACAAATTAAATTAAATGGTTTTACTTCAATTTATGTTACATTTGGCTTCCTCTTCACTCAAAACACAGGCTGGGCACTGCTGATTTTTGGTTCAGTATATTATAAAGCTTACAAAAAACGACATGATCAAGGCCAACAAATATTGGAAAAACTACAAATAAACGTTGCGTATAGAACATTTTATTTCAAGGAGAGATACTACTCTTTTAATGATCAGTATTTATATTGTTACTCCAATTTATTTACTCGTTTATTTGTTATTAAGTATTATAGACAAAGAGTTTTATTTCCGACTTCATCACGCTTCCGAATATGATTGGGAAATGATTTCGTGTTGTGATAGCAAGGAATGGCATTCCAAAAATTTTACAAAAATATGGTTAAATAAAAATACCAATTATCCTTAAAATGTTACAGTATTATATGTCTTTACCCTAACTTTGTGTATATCTGATTGCGATAAGTTTAACACTATTTTATGTGCTGGATTGACGAATATATATTTTGTTTGTTTTCTTTAAAAAACCTTCAGTTTCATAACTATTAAAAATGTTGATGTTGAAATGACGTATTTTAAGCTTATGCTCCCACCTCCAGCTAAGTGATTTTATATAATCCATAATATAAATCTAGCGATACTTATATATAATATATCTAATACATAATTATCATATCTTGATATTTAATATCAATTAGGGACTGTAAGCAGAGTGCTTTAGAATCCAATTCTTATGTAAAACTATTTTTAATAAGAATAGGATAATATTTATAATTGACCTTTGATCAATGCCTTCCTATTATCGGGATGATAATAAAAAGAATTTTTACTTTTGGAACAGAACGAAAAAGGGAAAGATTCAGTAAATACAGTACTGGCAGCCTAAAAAGTTGCTTAAAGGAAAACCACCAACAAATCAGGGTTTTCAACCTGGCCCCCCACTGAGGTCAATGAATCCTAGATGTTAATACTAATTGTGCTCACCGGGCCTCTTACCATAAATATAACAAAAATAACAAATACATATATCTTTTAAAATGTAATTTATAAATGGTTAATGATTATATCTAAATTATAAATTTTTTTAAAAAAAAACAGGTTTCATAAAATTTAATTAAAAAACATTCATTTGTCAAAAGTTTGGGGAATTAACAGAAAAAATATGATTCAGGTCGGTAATTCAGGTTTATCTGAAGCTTATATCAATTAAAATAATACAATTATCTCTTCTTTTATAAGTTTCATAATAAAATTACTATCACATTTATTGAACTGAGTTTTAAAAGAAAGCGTCTAACTAAATATTCTGAACGGTAGTTAGGAACAATTTAATTTTAATAAAAAGATTATATAGTTTATCTTTAAAATTCATCAATGAAGTTTTAAAAATTGTTCAATATTAGATATTGCAATTATGTCTCTAAAATTTTAAACTTTGTATCCAAAATTACGTTATAATTGGTTTTGTTGGAATCAAAATGGAATATTATGATTTAATTTGATTAATATGGAAAAGATTTTGATTTTAATATTTTGTTTATCACATTTTCAAATGCAAACGGCACTGAAACACATTAAATATCACGAGGATAATGAAAAATTATTTTCGCTAACTGGATAGATCAACACAAAATTTAAAACCATTTAGCTACAACAATTGCTAAAATGGGAATTATAAAACCACCCTGATCTTGTGTAAATCTTATTGTCACACCTTGTTCGAAGCGCCAAAGCTTTCACTGTCTTATTATTACAAATCTTTCAAAATACTCCTCAAGTTTTCAATGCATGCTAGTTTACATTATCCATGAAAATGCATTAGATTTATAATCAGTTCTACCACCCGGGACAATGTATTCAGTACACTTCTTATTATGTATATCACCAGGAGTGCTGGGATGAGTTAACGTTTCAAAGGCATCTGTTTGAAAACAAGGTTCACTTTTTTATCTGCTCTTGAACGACCTACATTGGTAGTCACCACTCTTTATTATCTTTTTATACCCTTTCACAAACTCTGAAAGGTCCAGATTACCGTTAACGAGCCACAGCCCGACCCGGACATTCACCATTATGTTCAATTAACGTTTTTTTGTAGACATTAAATAGATAAGGGGTACCTTAAATAATACCAATGCAGAAGCACTGGTTATTAGTTGTTGTAAAAGTTTCATCAAATGAACCAATAAAAATTACCCGCCCCGTTGTCTGATTTACCGCCGAAAACACGTTCTGGACCATCACCAAATGGCTACCTGGCCAGTTCCAGTGCGTTTTTTTTCTTTAAGATTTCTATTGAGAACATGTATATTCTTTAGGTAAAAGTTTAGTAATTAGTGTTGTTTTTTGTAATTCCTGACTGCGTGGTTCAAAAACCGCTTTCGGTATGATATTTTGGTCCCCCAAACTACAGAAAAAAATGAACATAACGGGTTAAAAATAATTAACAAACAAACAGGTTACCCAAACACATTTCAAACATTTATTTTAAAAAACAATGTATTCATAAGTATTATTTTGAAAAAGTTAATCTACAGTGAATAATACAAATAAAGGATAGTCCCAGGTCCCGTTTCCTTGATCTGTTCCCGTCATTTTCTTTCTGCCAATGAATGATTTTTTTCCGCCAATACCAAATAAATAGTGGTTCGGGTTTGTTGTTAAAGATCTTCTGTGTGTTGGGCCGATCTAGTACAGATATATTATGACTTGTATATTTTACTGTATATTTATTTAATAATTAATGTTTTTTTATTTAGGTGTATGTTTTAGTAGTGCGCTATGGGGTTTAAACACAAAACACGATTGTTCGTGATTCCAGACAAACAAGGTGATAGTTTCTTTATTTTAACCTGGATTTTATGTGTTAATGTTAGTTAATTCACCTGATGAAGAGGCGTCCAGGACTGTAAGTCACGAACTAGTATCTCGCCACTGAAGGGCAAAACGCTCCGAAAATACAATCGCGTTAACCCTTTATAATCGTACAAGAAACCGAAAGTTTCAATAAGTAATTAATATGGTTGGGCTAGAATTTCGTATTGGTTTTGGGAATAATATTAGGATCAATTATTTTTAATGTAGGAAATAGGAATATTAATACTATTGAACACATTTATGTGCTTTACTATAAACATTACTAAGGAATCAGATTTATTGAATAATAAAATAACATCCCTGGTTTATATATTTTTAAGGGATAAATTAAAAAGAATAAGTATAAGGATAATTGCTACCAAAAAGTTTTTTATGTTGATATGACAGGTATTCGGAAACAGCTCTGCCACTAAAAGTAGAAAAGTCTAAGGTGGATGTTTTTTAACAATGGTAGGAGTCATAATAAGTAAGGTCAAGTTCATGTTGATGGAATGTAGGATGTTCAGCAGTGTCCGCACATCTCCGGGCCATCCATCCAACAGCTGCGCTTCGCATTAGTTCTCTTTGTTCTAAATTAAACATTTTATCCCCTTGAGATGTAAGCTTAAATAAAAAAAATGATTTTCTGCGTTTTTGTTTTCTTTTGAGTGTGTAGGAAGATTGATGCTCTAACGTTTTGGATAAAGCCCGTTGAGGTTAACTTAATTGTTAGCTTTCAAACTAGATCATATTTTCATCTAACCTCTGAACCGTCCATCAGCGAAACTGGCACAAATTTGGAACTGGCTTAGCTTAATAATCAGGGAAGGAAGGAATATGAATGAGTGAGTCATATTAAGCCCCTACAGAGGACTGCATAACCCTAGTTCAATAGTTTGGAAAGGTTAAGTTGATTTTGTGCTAGGATGATTGGCTTTTCATTGAGTTTTGGACATGAACTAAGCCAATAAACGTACCACGTGTTCTTACAATGTTTTGACTATAATTTGTCATGTAATGTTTTTTCTAATGTCTCTATAGAATGAAAAAATATTGTTGATTTTTCAGCATAACAATTTGAATGTTGACGTATACTAGGACGCTTACATCTATTAAAAATGAAGTCAACTGGGGCTAAGTTCAATCGTTTAAATTCAATCAACCTCCGTCCTACCACAGCTAAGCTATGTGTAGAAGACACCGGTTGCTCCACCGTGCTTAGATAATGCGTGTCTAAAACATCGCGCATAGGCATTCAATACGTGCCGCAACTAAACATTCATAGATTTGGGCCATATTTAGTGACATTATAACTTTATGCTGTATGTTTGTAAACAGTAACATCGAGCCAGGAAAGTGAAACCTGATGCGGAGGGAAAATTTGTGTGATTATTCTCTTAGAGCGAGAGTTACCCGAGGGGAATTTTAATATTTCCTCATGACGACAGCGTTTATTTTGTATAAAAATTAGCTTGATCCGATTTAATATGTTCTGTAGCCGGATTACAGGGTAAGTACAAAGTTCTCACTCTCCCATTTTGATGGTCACACAGTGGCGTTTCTCCGTTCAGTGGGCTATCCTGGCGTGCTAGTGAGAGGTTACTGTCGCTTCCTTTTTTGGAAGTGATTATTTCTTTTTTT
>NW_025780010.1:0-19358 GCF_021130785.1 Homalodisca vitripennis
CCACAAATCTTAGACAGACAGACAGACGGACAGAAGACGATCAATCGATCGATTGATGGAGGAAACTACAAAAACCTTAAATTGATATAAACTTATTTACTGTACTTCTCGTAGCTATGGTAGGGAGAGCTGACTCAATGCGGATGTTGCTTTCCATTTCACCTTCTGTTTAGTGCAGCGTCTGCGTCCGTCAGAAGATCCAAAGAAGAAGGTGACAAAGAAGCTCAAAAACGAACTCTTAATAAAATACATATACTTAATAAATTCCAATATAGTACTACTCAATTTATTTTTGTTCTATGTTCTTCTTCCTTGGTGATATCGTTATATGAGTTACAAAGAGGGGATACTCATTTTTCAGTGAATCTATTTGAGTATATTACGATATTAGCCGCAACTTGAAGATAAATATACTAAGTATTACGATCACATTGAAAGTATTGTGATGGTATTATTATTTCAATCATTAATTATTTTATTAAAACATATGCAATTACATCTAAAGTAAAGGAATGGAGTTTTGTTTTTATGAACATTTAATGATTAGTCACGTCATGAGATCTAAATCAAAAGTATTTTATTTTTAAAAGTCGTATACTTTTAAAACTCAAGAGAGAAATAAAATGCAATATAATATGAAGTTGTGTTTGTAAAAGTAAAACACAACAGTCATTAAATATGTAAGAGTTCTGCACGCGCACGCACGCGCCAAATACAGACAAAAACAAGTATTGTACTTCCAAAAAGAGTAATGATCAAAATAAATGGGACAGTTTTCTAAAAGACTATCAGTTCAAAGCCACGAAGTTTGTTCTTGCAATTTCTATTTAATGAGAAAATCGTATAATTAATTTACGGTGTTCATAATTTAACACGTATAACTAGTACAAGAAAAACATTAACAACCTTGATTGCTAATTTTAAGTTACTGTAGCAAAGTTTTGCATATTATTACTACAAACAATACCAGATTACAGAAACATTCAAATACTTGAATACTTACATGTGATAGCTGTAAAAATCTCTTATTTTTTGAATAAGTACATCAACAGAAAATATGATCTACAATACTATACGTAAATGAAATAATATAAAAGTGGTTTACTTTGCTGAAGTGACGTATGTAGATAATTATTTCGTAAAGGACTCATATCGGGTTGCTTTAGGAGTTATAATATACTCTCAAAAAAAGGCCCTTCCAATATTTACTTGGAAAATTATTGAGATTTAAGATCTCATAAATCTGTTCCAGTTTTAAAAAACTTCTAGGTGCATTTTAATGTTTGTCTTTCAAAATTTCGGGTGGGTGGGGGTTGAACCTCAAAGGTCTATCCCTCTAATGTACCGCCTATGTTTAGTTATACAGCGTAATTAATAACCACAGCAACCAACAGCTGACAATTTATAATTATAATATTTTATTTTGTATTTATAAACATTCAGCAAGCGTACTTAAATGTAATTACAGTGTTTAAACACGGTTTATTAAAAAACGAATCGTCTTATAGATAAAATGAAATTACAATACTGCTGCTAAGCACGAATCTCAAAACGGTTTCACCAGTTTGGCTAATTCTTTTTGTAAAATATTTCCTTGACACCCGAGGAGGGTGTATATGAACAGAAAGATTAGAAAAGTTACCTGGAATATATTGAAATTCTGAAAAATGGTATTATTTACATATTTTCATAGACCAAATTTAACTGACATAAACCGTTTTCAACAAATTGGCTGAAACATCTGTTTTTTAATTAAATTTTTTAACATATTAATTGTACAGTGACGTATAGTAATGTACAGATATCAAATACAAAGTCAATATCTAATAATCCAGACTGCACCATTGATGAATTGTAATCATTCTATGAATTGTAAATATCTCCTTGGCATTGATATATGAAAATCTAACAATGGCTTAAGGAAAAAGAGAAAAATTTGAACTAAAATGCCTTAATTCTTTTCGTGATATCAGTAAAAAGAGTCTTTACATCGCAAATCTTTATAAACGTTATTTTGGAAAGTTTCATGAACTTAATATGGATTTACTCATTATACTGGAAGTAGATAGGATCTCGGTATTTATGTACATTTTCTTCATTGAATAAACAAGGCAAACTCAAATATGGCACTGGAAATACCTTAGACCGAACATCCATTACTAGAGCCGGAAGTAGGCGCTTTTTTACCAAAGTAGATTTCAGAGAGCTATTTATATAGTTTTCTGAACGGCCAATCAGGCTAATTCCACCGTGTCACCGTAAGTAATTTCATACGTTCGGAAGTAGACACCTGGTAACCGAAGTACGCTTCTTAGACATAATGTATGTATATATTTTTTTTCGTAGGACATATTATAATGACATATAACATGAAGGCAGATTATAATATAGCTCTGTAAATATCTTAGACCGGAATTACATGTAAAGGGCTAGAAGTAAACGCTTTGCTAAAGTAGGTTTCCGTGACCTATGTATTTGTATTTTAGATTCGATGCAACAAAGAACACTCAGCTGTGGCATTGCAGTTATAATTAATCCGAAACAGAAATGTTCCTATAAGGAGTGAAGTTAAACTCTGCAGTCCTAACTAAAAACACTAAAATAATACTTCTCAAAAGAATAGTTTTCTATTTGTGATAATGTAATGCGTCAATGTATCACACTTTTAGAGAGGCTACATAAATAAAACTTAAAGAGAAATTGATATTTTATTCTTAACATTATGTACACTTTCTAAACCAACAGTTCAGACAATTAAATAGCGTTTTGGTCTCTACTGAATTAAACTCGAGGTATGTTTTACTCTAGGAAGTAGAATGGTCACGGAAGTACAGGAGATCGATAGGAACAACAGCTGTAAGTTTCCAGCTCCAGGGTGTGGGTGGCAGAGGGATGTTTTACGTGGTGAGGGGAGGTTGTTACGTCACGTTACTATGACAACAACCCAGTCAATGGAAAGTGGTGACACGTGTGACCCTGACCGACCTTGATCGGGTTTTGTGGGTCACATCCCCTCACCCCCTACACCCTCGAATCACACACCCGTCCACCCTCCACTCATCTGTCTACCACCCTTGGTTACAGGAGCACATGGGCTCAATCAGCCAAAACAGACGAGATACCCCCATCTTGGTAACTCATGTGATCGTATATAAACACAAACACGCGTGTTCGTTGATATGTAGTTAATCATGGCTGTCATTGCCCTGCCATCCAATTAGTGTAATCGATCGCTCGGTCGTGTTCGGTATCCAAGCTAACAACCAATAATTGCTTGTTGTTCTGGGATGTTGGCTGATTCCTGTGTATAGGGTTCGGTTATCGCCGGTCAGTACTCTTCAACCTCAATTACCAACCGATTATTTAATAGTAAAAGTGCATTAGGAAACTTAAAATAAATATTGCTCTTTAAATAATTGTACTAATATAATTCTACTCGAGTCACTGGTACTTCAAAACTAAAAACAGGCCATTTAAGTTGGAAATCAATGATTTGGTAAACAAACAGTAGTACCAAATTGTTCATTGTTATTTATTTATGTTTCATGTTCATAAATTATTTATCATTGTTATCTATTATAAGGGTTAAAACGTTGTTTTTTTTCTCTCTTTCGTTTGTTGATATTCTAGGTTTTGTTTTTCTTCATATTTTATCATTGTTAGCTCTTTCATATTTTATTGCCTTGTTGTCTGTTAGTCATCATGTTGTTTTTCATAGTTTATTATTGTTACCTCTTATTGTTTGCTAATTCATTTTAACATGTATTAATTCATCTTAGTCAGGTTGTTTTGTACCTATTATCATACTACTCTGTTAATATTGCTGTATTATGTTGCAGCTTATGTATATTAGCCTTTGTAAACTTTTTACTACATTTTGTCAAAATGGGTTGTCCGTAAAATGAATAAATAAATAAATAACAGCATGTTGCGAATATTGAGTTAGGACTATTGTTTAACTTCTCCTTAGTGTATAACAGGATTTTAAATTAGTAACCGTATCTTCTTAGTAGCAATGACTATGAGCTGAGTTGACTGAAACCTATTAGTTGTTATTAGATATTTACATGACACTAATCCATTGAATGATTCATAGTTTTAAAGTGAATATACGGCGTTGCTAGAAGTCTTAATTAATCTAGTAATTCAGATTGTTTATTACTATTTTGTATTACTGTAGATTCTAGATGAGGAAAACTATGACATAATCATTTGCCTAACATGTATTTTGATTTTAACAAAAATAAAATTACAATCATATAAAATCGGTTATCATATTTAAAACCCATTTTTACGTGTTTTTGGGTAATTTAAATTTTGTCATATTTTGTGACATCAGAAAAGGAACGAAAATAATACGAAATAACTGACGTATACCAAAAGAATTGCTAGATGAAAATGAAACAAGCCTACTGTTGAATTAAGATCAACTTTCGTGTCCATATACGAAGATATCCCAGTTCAGCCGAGGAGATCAATAGTATTAAGGTCCTGTTCCAACGGGAGAGATTCTTGCTCCAATGTGGACTGGAACACTAAACCATTCTTTGGGTAAATCAAGAAAATAATGTACTTATCATTTACTGAACTATGTGATAATAATCATATGTTTGAGTCGTTTCCAACGTTTTTCCATTGAAGACTACATTTACTCCTGTTCCTGTGGCCCTGTTCCCAACTTAAAGAGATCACGCGTGCTCCAATGACGTTTGTAATAATCTTTCAAACATCACCTGTTTAAAATATATGACGAAAATAATTTACATACCAATTACTCCAGTAGTTAGGGCAAGAATCGTATTTTGGGGTAAGTTGGTTAGGCGAATAAAATTTCGTAATTTACTTATCAGAATATATCGTTCCCTTGTTATCACCTGGCAGTGGGCAGTGGGGTTTTAGTAAGTATCAGTTTTTTATTTCCCGTTAAATTTGTTATTCCCTAAACGTGTTTATAAGGTATAAGTTTTATATTGCGATCAATGGTCACCACCCCAATATAGAATGGCATTAAGGTACTTAAATAGAACTTGACTAGGTACGTATATCTATTCAATACCATTGCATTATTGGTAATTATAATATTCCAAGTTAAAACTCTATAGCAGAACAAAAGATGATCAGTATATAAGAATACTCCAATGAGGCTGAAGGTATTGAACAACAATGTAACTCCGACATCTTTATTGAACAAGGTCCAATGTTAAGTGGACCTATTATTGGTTTTTTTGGTACCTATGGTTTTGGACCTATTTTTATTATTGGTAGACTAATATTCTCACTAACTAATGACGTCGAAGCAACAGTAGCAAGGCTTCGTATTTCATTCTGGTAGGATTATATTTTAGTCTTCCTATCATACATTTATTTTGGCCTCCAGTTTCATCATTTGAAAACGAATTTTACGGGGTGTAAAAAATAGGAAACAATGTGTAAAAGAGTTGTGCTTTTCGGCCTGTAAAGCTGAGTGGTGGACTTATAGCGTTAGCGATGGGAAGGAGGCTGTTGTAATATTAAATTATGACGACAAAACTTTACGTATCCCTGAAAATGAATACAAAAGAAACTTAATTAGAATAGAACATTTCAGAATATTGTTATGAAAATCAACTTTCCTCGGACTTATGTAGAAGGTCATCCGCACTATATCATGGTATCTCAAGGCTTTTTAAAGACCACTAAAGAGGGTTCAATCTTCATAGACTTAAGTAGGTCATACGCAATGTATCATGATATCTCAAGGCATTTAAAGGACCGCTGAAGAGGGTTCAATCCTCCATCGACTTAAGTCGACTTAAGTCAGAAGGTCATTACGCAACTATATCATGGTATCTCAAGGCTTTTAAAGACCGCTGAAGAGGGTTCAACCTCCATTCGAAATTAAGTAGAAGGTCATACGCACTAAATCATGGAATCTCAAGGCTTTTTTAAAGACTGCTGAAGAGGGTTTCCAACCTCCATCGAATTAAGTATAAGGTCATACGCACTAAATCATGGAATCTCAAGGCTTTTAAAGACCGCTGAAGAGGGTTCAACCTCCATCGAATTAAGTAGAAGGTCATACGCACTAAATCATGGAATCTCAAGGCTTTTAAAGACCGCTGAAGAGGATTTCAACCTCCACCGACTGATGTGGGAGGTTACTCACATCATTGAGGAATGAGGTTATAAAATCAATGTGGTGTCTCTAAATAAAACCATTTATCACGTGCACGAATAAATTTAAGTACGGTTCGCCTATTTGTGTCTCTCCCTTTCTTTATTATTGTTGTTAGTACTATTACAGTATTTATTATTTGTTAACTTACTGTTCGCTGTTACGTAGTATTATTATTGTGATTGTTGACTATTATTTATTGTTGTATGCTGTATTGTAGCTGTTTGTAACAGTCGATTCTAATGTTGTTGTTAACAGATGAGAAAATTATTTTTATACTGCTCTGATATTTATGTTTGCTACCGTAATTATTATTAATACCTCAGCCACTACTGTTGAATGTTTGTTTATTATTCAGTTTGTTATTGCTGTTATATATAAAATGCTGATATAATGCAAATTTTAATTTTCCCTCATCATTAAACTATCATTCACTAGTTACTTATTAAAAATGTTAAACCTATAATTGCATTTATTATTTTTTGATTGATTGTTAACAACCTTGACATAACAATATTATTTTCCTGATATTTCGTAAAAAATGGTGCGTTTTCATTGGAATTATTAAATAAATCATGTGAAAAAAGTGTGCAGTGCCTACTAAGTAGCATTAAAATCCCAAGCACTTTTCAGTTTTGAAACTTAATAATTAATTTCACTATATTTACTCACTAGCATTTGATGGGCCGTCATCTGCTAAATATTTGTTTACTGTTTATGAAATGATAAACTAAAAGTTGTTCTACCAGTGATGCATATCTCTTTGGAAGTTGGGAGGCGGCATTTTTTGGACAGTAACCAATCAGACATAAACGCCATATCCTTACTGGAGGCTGCCATTTATTGAATTTTAGTGGTGTATTCTCTTTGGATTTTTAATCTATTAGATCCAAAACAATGCCGTCCAAAAACCAATAGTATCCATTTATACAATACAACGGTGCTTGTGTACAATAACACAATCATAATGTCTAAATGATTAAAACCATAGTATTGATGTAATACCTTCACGTGCTTTGGATGAGTTTGTTAGTGTTACTCATTGAATTTAGAAGATATGATGACAATCGGTCATTTACTCATTACGTAAAAGTTTCATCTCAGTTATCACAATATTTTTGTAGACAAAACTTAAAAGTTTTAGTGATTCACTATAAAACAATTGAAACTACTACCTACATCTACACGGTAGCTAAATTCAAACCGACATGGTATTCCTTATCTCTCAAGGTTTCGTATAGAAAGGTAAATAATGACATTCCATTACAAAGGCAACCAAAAGTAGTACATTCCATTACTAGTCTTGAAAGTGATCTATTACGGGGCAATATTGCAATTACGTGTGTGACGAAGCCGAGCTTAGAAAATAAGGGGACCTAAGGACACCCTAGAATAAGCACCCCGTATGACTTTGACGTCACGCCTGGGGGTGTTTGTTTATTCAGCGTACGAATAAAGTCAAGGAGCTGAATTAGCAACCCCTGGTTTAAAGAAGGTCAATCGACATGGTCAAGATACTAAATTACCAACCCCAATCCTCCCCTCCCCAGGCACTAGCATGTAACCAACGTGTGTTTATACAAATGTTTCTAAGTATAACAGGCTTTCGGACATTCGGCGATTTCGGACGACTATTTGATTGGGAGTTCCATCAATTACAAAGTTGAAAAAAGAATCAGTGTTTCATCCACATAGTAAGACAGAGGTCAACGATGTTGTGAACTTAGGCGCTTAAAACAGCTTTATATGCTATGGTAAAATTTCAGAATTAGATATATAAACCTTTTTAAATAAACTATATATTTGACAAAGTATTCAATTTACTTAAATCTATTATTTCTCTGTTTTATTTCAATTCCAGTTCTGTATTTCTTACATAGTTTTACAAGTTTGTTTAAAAATATTATCTCTTACGTGTAAATATGTAAACGGTACGAGTTAATTTTCATAATTATAATGGTTAATATAGGTAGTTGCATGTAGTTTTTCAATATGGACGAAGTAAAACTATATCAGTCGAATGTTGGGTTCAGCTCCAGTTCACCTTCCGCTCAGGTGAACAACAATATATACACTGTGTTACAAAGAGCACTCCAAATAGCATTTTAGTTCATCTGTTGTTTTATATTAATTAATTCGGAGTTGCTTCTTTGAAGTTTTAGATGCAGTTAAGATTGGCAGTTCAGTATACTCTTCTTTTAAGTCCTTCCACACAAAACATACTCTGACGTAACAGGCGATTATTCTATTTTGCCTATAAACTGTGTTAAACTGGCACTCTTAATTGGATGAACAGATATCCACAAATTATAACATCAATTATAACATCCATTTACAGAAATCTTCCATGTTGTCATTATTGTATAATAATCGCTACATATATTGTAGCTGAGCCTCATGATTAATTGCTTGGTTAGCGCATTGATGCTAGCTGGAGAGTGCTGTAATAATTGGTCACTTTGAAGTACAAAACCGTACAAATTTAGTAGTCCAGCTTACGTAAAAAGCCATTAAGTATTATGTCTTTATAAATCAAACAAAAAAGTATTGTTTGTTTGTTGGTAAGTAAAGCTGGGCCGTTTTTGTTTAAAGTTCACAATAATGCAAATTAGTTTTTTATGTAAAGAAAATTTGGAAACGTATGCAGACTCCGTAGTTCTTAGAGAAAGGTGACAATTCAAGCATTCGAAAGTTAGTAGTGTATAGCAAATATTAATGACAGTACTATTGTCTAACTTCACCATAGATGGCTTTAATATAGAGTTAAAACTATTTAGTGTATTCTGATCATTATGTAAAGGTGCCACAAAATTAAGCTTAATGCACAAAACTGTGAACATGTGCATGTAAGGTACTCAAAATTTGGGTTCTTTAACATTGTGGAATGGAGTATTCACAGTAGCTGAATGAATAAGAACTAGATAGACCGGGTGATAACAGTATTTAACGAGGTTTTTGCAAATAGAGTCATAAATAAGTGCATCAGATATAAAATATTGGTGGACAAAGAATAACATCGAGTAGGCAAGGAATTATTTGGAAGGAATTATATATAAAGGAATTATTTGCAAGGAATTATATATAAAGGAATTATTTGCAAGGAATTATATATAAAGTTTTACCCAGTAGACTTTTTATACGTATAAAATTCATTTCCTTCCTAGACTGAGCCAAGCGTGTAGCATTGGTGTAGTTATAATTTCCACATACCATGTACCTAAACCTTATCCACCTACCTAAAATTGAATAAAAATAGACTATGATTATGAGAAGAGGCATTTTGAGAATCGGACTTACATACGAAACCGACTCAGTAATATTTGAAACTGAATTGAATGATGATATATATATATATATATATATATATATATATAGTATATATATATATTAATTATCATATTTACGAAGAAGAATACGTGGTACTGATGACAGCAAAACTAACATGATGGTAGCGACTGTTCATGTAACGAGAATAATAATACAGAATGTTTATAAAATTAACAAGTGGTGTATTTGCATTAGGCATTTTACGAGATAATACATATTCTATCCAGCAAGTTATGGATATGTTGATTGTTATGCAAAAAGTATCTCCTTAAACTGAAAGTAGAAATTACTAAATATATTGTCATACATTGTAAGAATTGTTACAGTATGAGACTTTGCCTCAGAACCAGTTAGGCAGAGCTGCTGCTGGTTATGCTAATCTGCCAGAAATCGTAACGGAGAGTTAAATATTTAACTGAGACTACTAAATTACCGGTTGTTGGTAAGTTAGCAATGACATTTTCATCATCGACCGGATATCGTGTTTTATCGATGTCTTGTGCAGAAATCCTGTGTGTGGGTAGATCTAATCTAGTTGTTTGTGTTTGTGAAATACTATCAAGGATTATTTCATTGCTATCGAGTTTCTGGAACGATGCAAGATGTAAGATGTAAATTGTAATATTTTACTATACGACGAGTATAGTATGTAAGCCTGGGCTGTGGCGCGGTGTTGCCAGCTGTAACTGTAGAATAAATAGTGATTGGATAATCGATTCAACAATCGAGTAATAGTTACTGCTTATCTTTACTTCTTATATATCTTCGTGAATCCTTTAGTTTTACGATTTAAAATAAAACGTGATTACAAGAACGTGATCAAAAATAATAGTATAAAATATAATACAAAACCTGTAGATTAGTAGAACGCCTGAAGAACAAAATGGATATAAATAACGGGAGAGAAGCAGGAAAAAGGCGTATTGTCTCATACCAAGAATCAGCTGATGGCAATGTGGCAACGTCGCAAGGTGGGGTGCGGTAACTGCCCATGCGGCAGGCATGCAATGATGTGAAGGAAACAGGATTTTTCCGGACATTTGCCATCGTTCAGTGAAACAAGAATTCAGTAACACTACGTTTCGATATCTGCAATCTGATCTCTTCTTCAGGTAAAGAACTAACCTAATACACAAAACTAGGTTAAAATGCAAATGATGTGTCTCGTACTATAGATGATTTAGTTTCTCACAGATATAAATCTGTAATTGACAGTTTTGGACTAGATTGCGTGATCATCCAACCACAATAAATAACAACATGCTCTACTTGCTTGGATCATCAATATGTGTGTTAAACTGAATATGAATAAAACTGCTCAGTTTAGTTGATGTGCTGAAATTATATAATTGAATACTACCGACTATTCATTATTAATGTGTAACTTCATTCTAATAAAAATTAAGTAAATAAAATTAAATACATAAATATAAAATAAACTGATAAATTAAATTGTATTTTACAACAAACTGACACGGTCTTTTATTAAATAACCAGCAGTCTGTGTCTGTAGCTTTCAACTTTTTTTATCAAATATAAGTAATGCAATTAAAAATCTCTAAGACAAAATTTAAAGCCCTTCTTAATTGAGGAAACTGGCTTCTTGGATAAATATTGGTACTTATGTTCTAAAATCTAAGCAATGAAAAAACTATTTAGTATTATAGTACAAAATAACGACCAAATTATTATAGATTTAAATATTATTACACTTCGTATTAAGGCCGGGACACACATAACCGCACCGCGCCCGACACGTCAGTCGGCCGTGTGTTGGCCGTCATACGGTGAAAGAATTGCAGCGCAGTTTTCAACCTGCAAGGCCACACATGTCCACACCCACACCAGATTCGTCGTGGCCCCACCGCGCCCGCACCGTCACCGATATGTGGAGTTTGAATTTTGACGGGCACGGTGCGGTCTACGAGCGGCATCATATGTTGCTTACAGTTGCGTTCGTTCTTCTTTTTAAAACTATTTAAGTAGTCTACACGTTTCTATTTTATTGAATTATTTAGTATAGCCTACTAACTCTACATCCTGTGTTCGCGTACAAAATCATATTTATCGATAAAAGTATTACATTTTCTTACCTTAGAGTAAACTAGTCATATGTTCTTATTGTGCATATTTTCTTATTACAACAAATTTGAAAACCATGTTGTACATTAAGTGATTTTAAACAACTAAATTTGAATTATGAAAAATCTATAAACATTTTTCATTAATCAAAAAATAACAAGCATGTAATTATTTGCGCAAAATCTATTTTTCTTTGATGTATTGAAGTTACTTGATAAATTTATTCAGGTATTTTGTAAGGGTCATATTTTAGAATGTTTCTATGATATTTTTATTCTTTTATTCTTTTCACTTCAATATAGTAAAAATTAAAATATTTTATTTACAATAAGATTTTCAAACAATAAAAAACCCATATTAAAAATAAATAATAATAATAATAAATCATTTATTTCCCCATAATAAGAAACTGAATATTACAAATAAATATTATTGCCAGTGCTTAATAATAAATAATACTATGACATAACGTATTTACCAGTAAATAACAAATACCAAAAAATGTTTTCTACTTTCTTTATTTCTAATTTATGTACTTAGGAGTAATAAAATATAAAACGTAGGTTACATCCTTTTAGATTTTTCTTTTTTTACTAATAATTAGGCCAATATATTTACAAAATAAGGGAAATTTAGGAACCCCATAAGAAGCTGTGCCTGTGTTGGGGATACTATACACAAAAAGGGTACCGTAAAAAAATAAAAATAGCGGAATCGAGCAAGAATGAAATGATAAAAATGACTTATTGTAGCTTATGTAGTAAATTAATGTACTATTACGTTTCAAAGTTTAAATTTAGTATAACTAGTGTGCTTTATTAAACAAAAAGGATTTATGCATGATTTTACAATTCAAATATTAGTCTTTACACATGTAATCATTTAAATATATTATATTATAAATAATTATTTTATAATGCTCTAACGTGTCTATTTAAATATTATTATAACTTAGCAGACAAGACTAACAATACACTAATTTATTATCACATATACTCAATATCATTTTGACCGATCAACCATACTCTAATTTTTTTAGAAAAATATATTTATGTTTCTACTATTTTTTTACTAATTCTGGCAATAAATTATTTGTTCTCGGAGCTATAAAAGAAAAACATTTTGTAAAATCTGTTTTTTGTATGTTCTCCAGTATATATTTTAGAAATGTTTTACTATGTTTTACAAATTATTATAAATGGGCTTGCAACATGGCAAACTATCTGGCATCACACTACAGCTCTTGGGTTTAATATAAAAAACACCAAATATACTGTTTACAGTGTATTTGACCGAAATTCACTGCAATGAAACACAATGAACAAGAATTATAGGGATAAAAAAATATAACCAAGGTAATGATATTTACAAATTTTACATAATATCTGATTGTACAAAGCTCTACTGTAGGCATTGCAATGTTTCATTCACCACAGCGATTAATAAAAAATAACAACAATGAAATTAACAATTTTCTCAAGCAATACTTAATCTTCCGAATATTTTTTTAAGTATCTGTCACTTCGAATTCAAAAGAAACATACTCTCTAGTACACACACAGTGTGATTGTTGCGCTCGGACTGCATACGGACATGTGTGGCCTCACGGTAACCGAGCCGAGCCCGCACCGACAATCGGGCCGACTCACGTGTCGGGCACGGTGCGGTTATGTGTGTCCCCAACCTTTATTCGTCGAAATTATTTGAAGTGTGAACTTAGAACAAAAGAACGTTATTTATACAAAAAAGTTTTAAAGTCATGCAGGAAAAACACGAGCACAATGAAGAGTAAAACACGTTGATTATAGATTTCTCAGTTAATGCAACTGGTATCTCGCAACACATTGTTAATCATTAAACCGTATATTAACTCTAAAATGGCGTACATGAGAGTTCAATGACTACTATTTTTAAATATTTTTTTTAATAACACATTTATAACCTTTTTTTAAAGCAAGTAAATTGAAGTTTAGAACCCCTGATTATGAACACATATTTACCAATAGATATGTAGGTAGATCATTATTTATGACTCTATAACACATGATAAAAAAATATATTAACAACCTTAAATTGGAAAGGCTGCTGGTTACGGCTATAAAACAGCATTCATACTGAAAATTATTGTATGACAGTACATAAGATATTCTGACTTTTATCATAAACTATATTCTTCAGCAGGGCATCTTTTCTCAGTGCTTAAAACAGCCACATTAATAATATCTCTGTTTAAGAGACAGAATACCTTATCCCGTTACAAACATAAATCACTGCTTTCTATGTTTCAAAGATTTTGAAAAAGCGTTTAATATGTTTCTTAAATTGAATAGTTTCCTATGCAATGAACAGTTTGTGTTTTCATAAAATGTAATCTACGGAAGACACGCTACTTGCCTTTCAAGAAAAAAGTACACGAAGGTGTAAATGATATAAGGATGTGTGAAGCAGTATATCTTGACATAACGAAAGCATTTGAAACTGTTGATCATAAATTGATATTAGAAACAATGTTTTTTGGATTAAAGAATTGCCCTGTAACTGGTTTTGTAGTTATTAGACGGAAAGAGTCTGCGCTAAAAAGTCAAAAATTGGTTGGTGTTTCAGTAAAGAAGGTATAAACTTGTATGGTGTGCTCCAAGGGTCTGTCCTGGGGCCCTTTCTTTTTTTATTTATAATAAATTATTTTAATGTAAATTTTAATATGGTTCAGTTACGGCTTTTGCCAGATGATACCATTCTAGCTCTAATTTTGAATAGCATTAGTTTAAAATATGAAATGCAAGAAGATCTAAAAATGTTTACATATAAATATGGTTTACTAGGGATTTTTAACATTAAGAGAAAAAACGAAATACATGATTTTTAATATGAAAAAAAGTAAAAATAAATTAAAAGCTTTTCATCACCAGTATGAGTGAACATCATAATCACATTCTAATAAAATACGTTGAAATTCAGCTGGTGGGTGAAATGAAATATTTAGGTCTTAGTAAAAAACTCAAATTTTTTCTTGGAAAGTGCACATATGAAAAAATAAAATCTATACAAGGAATTACATAGGATGTTTTTGGGAGCTATGCACTAAAAAGATGCTTATTTCACTTTCCTATTCTTTAGCGGAATTTGGGTCATGTTCCGTCCGTGAGGTGGCATTTAAATTAGTACACTCACTCCAATAATTATATTACACAAATGTGGCATAAGAGTTATTATGTACAAACCTAGATTAGAGCCTTCTAGACCACCTTTTCTGCAATTTCGTGTTTTGCCTATTCGAAACCTTTATGTTTATAAAGTATTAAATATATTTTTCCTCATAAGTATTGCAAACCCTACGAAATACTTTTCCCATTCCACTTCTAAGACCACATTTAACAATGTATAAGCAATTTAACACTTACAATGTACCACATCTGTGTAACTTAGTTTTAAACAAAATTATGCAGTACAACTACATTGTAAAACTTAAAACATAGTCATATTTAAATTGAAAATATTTAGGATTTGTTATCATGTTAAAATGAGTTTATGTTAGTTAAATTTTGTACTTGTGTATGAGTATTGGGTACGTAATGCTGTAACCTTGTATGAGTACCTTGTATGCTGTATATATCTTTTGTTTATGTGTATAATTAATGCGTAGGTTTCTTTGGAAAGTACCAAACGAAATTTTATTTTAACCTGTTAAATTTTAAACTTACACGACTGACATAATTAAATTTAAATTTTTCAGTATTTGTTCAAATTACCCTTTTTTGTGTTATCAGTTTTCATTTGCCAGGCTTTAATTTTTCTGTTATGATAGAACTTTATAGAAAATAATGTGATATTTCATTAGCAATATATTTTTTAAATTTATATTTTGTTTTATTATACAACTCATCGTATTATTGTGATTAGATATACTGTATTGTCATTATTAAAGACATTTTTGTAGTAATGTTTTCTGTGCACAACTGACTTTGTAGTAATTGAAATTGTAAATAAGGAACCTCTCTTGAGCGTTAAATAGGGGAACCATTTATTCATATTATATGAAGGTATTAGTGCATATTTGTAGTTGTTGTTGCTTGTTTGTTGTTGTGCATTGTTGTAACATGTACATGTATCTTTGTTGAAATACAATTTATTACTATTATTTAAATTCTAAAATGCTGTATTTGAAAGGGTTTTTAAATAAGAAGTTATATGTTTTATATAGTAGCAGTGTTCATTACCAACAGAGGCATAAAAGAACACTAAATACAACTTTTTCCTTTGTACATAAAATATTCCCCTACTTTCTTCAGAAAGAGCATAGTAAGGGGTATAATGCTATTGATCATTACTCACTTGCTTTGCAAAGACTTGTAAATCACTCAGGGTGTTTGTGGTAAAAGAATTCCGATGAGCTGCGGATCATCGTGGACATCCCCACGGTTCAGTCTTGGGGACCAATGGTTTTTTTTTTTTTTCAATGACATAAACAATTGTATCAGTAATGCTGAAGATGGTCTATTGTTTATCTCACTACTGCACCCTTGGGAGGTGCCCCCAATATCTCAGACCTAGATATAAACATTTTTACTAAATCAAATTCTTTTTTCTAGCTTTATTCGGATTTGCTCTCTATGATATGAAAATCTATACAATGATACTGTGGGCAAATATAATACTAACGAAAATAGACGAATATTTAACAAATTAAGTATAATACCACGGACATTTTTTATAATTAATAAAATATGTAGATAGACCCTAAAATTTTGCCTGCAATCTCAGCAATTGTAACAATATATTGAACATTGCAAACTACTAACATATTGGAATAGGCTTATATTGTATTGCTATATTCAGTGGGGCTTATTATTTATCACATGGACAAGGAATATGCACTGATTTAACATCCCCCCAAATTCGAAATGACGTCACGAGTGAGGAGGTGATATATCCAGGGTAGGGTATTCAGGGACTACAAAACTATTATCAAGCCCCGCAATAAAACTTTCGGGATGAGTAATTACGATACTTATTATTACGATGCAAAAAAGAAAAAAACATATGATTTGACATTTTCAGAGTCTAGTAATTATTATTCCATAAGAAAACGTAATTCGACTTTGATGTTCTAACTTTGATGTTAAAACTAACTTTTTCACTACAAAAATAATTAGTTTTTCCTCCTAGCCTAACCGGGAATTTCTGTTGTTGTAGATAAAGAAACATTTACACGAGGCAAAGAATTCTTTATATAGGGTAGGTAACGTTTGGAAGAGAGAAAAATCAGCTGATTTAGCTAGGAAAGAAAACGATGACTTTTCCATGTCCTCAGTTGGGCTGGAAAATAGCCATTACTATACAGAGTGAAGAAAAAAGTTTATTAAAATCCTCAGATAATTCTCAATAACTTTTCGTAACTGTTTCTATATATCGTATGACTATCGAAATGGTGACTCTAATAGAGTTTCAAAAATGTACGATTACATAGGAGTAGTACGAGTGATACCGACAGAACCTTAATTTCTAACTTATTGCAAGCAAAAACTATGGTATTTAATTTGCTTCTGATTGAGATTGTAGACCGTATCCATTCAATTAAAAGTTTCAGTATGCTGGTCATTTCTAATAATTTTGTAGAAACGTTTTCCTCGTTTATTTCACCATATAAAGTTTCTGTATGTTCCGAAACTTCTATTTAAGTTATTCCAAAACTGGTTATTTATCTTCATACTTCACTCAATGATTTATAATTTTAGAGTAAAGAATCAAAGCCATAAAAATAGGTATTTTTCTCGAAAATAAGCCAGAACATTATGTAAACCCTTAACCTAATCCAACAATACCTGCATCTCGTGGTGTTATTAACAGGATAACTATTACATATAGTTTTTCAATCAGTTCCCACTGTGCACTGTCAAACACATTATAATGATCCTAATCGTCTTTATAGTGTACATAAACCTTTGGGGAATGTCAACAAAACCTGGTAAGTCAATCAGACGCAATTCATTCTCCAGACTTTACACAACCTTGCTTGGTGTATGCCTTTAATTATGTGACTTACAAAGTGTCTGGCTGTGTACAAACTGTGTTTTGAATTACATCATTGTATTAAAATGTAAACATGAAATATCAATTACTTTCTAACCGATACAACTTTCTAAAGAGTTTTCTAAAATTATCAATAATTTGTTCGTTTACTATTTATTTTTACAATGAAGTTTGCTGCTGTAGTGATTACTTACGTTTATTGGTTCCAAATTCAAAATTTTGGGTTAAAAAGCGTAATTTAAATAATTTGCTTAATTAATTTTAAACGCTATAAAGCTGAAAGTGTATAGACGGATTATTATTGAGTTACACAACCAAAAGAGTAAAACCTTTGATTGTATTTGTTAAATAAGAGATAACACATCCAATGCTATACATTAAAAGGGGAGAACGTCGCGTATGCTTAATATATGTGAACTTTTACTAACTTCGTGTACCTGCAGTTCTATAACCAGTCAAGATATTACAATACAATTTTTACAGTATGTTCTAGTGTGTTATGAGATGAGCCTGTAGTAGATTGAAACATTTTAGAGCAGTAGAAACAATTTTATTGCATTATCAATAAACAAGTAATTTTTTACTACACTAATTTTATGATTTTTTATTATTTATTTCAGTAAATATGTAAGATATAATCATGGCTTTACTACCAAATAAGCAAAAACAGTACCTTGGGATAGTATACAAAATTTCATCTTTTCTAACTTAAACTAAAGCTGAACTACAGGGAAAAAACGGCAAATTGAAATAAACATAGTAGTTGATCATATGTAAAAAGACCTACAATATAAATTTAGAATACTTCCAGCACCATAGAGGCTGGGTCCCTTGGTTCTCTGCATCTTCCAGATTCCTTTTACATTGGCTTAGTTCTTCCACCCTCATCTCAATTTGTTGCCTCTAGGACTAGGACTTAGAGGAAGGTACAGATTTACATAATAGCACATACATTTTTCGCAACCAGCTAGGCGTAATACTCATATTGCAACAGGCCATAGAAACGAACCATATTATTTAGTTGATCCGTTAGAGTTTGTTTTTCTTTTCTGGTGTGTTGTTCTTTTGATACTTTATTAGCACAGTTTGTGCATAGTAAGATCTTGAAAAACAATACCTTTTTTCTTTTACAAATGAGGTCTTCAGGAATTAATTTTAAATTCGCCAATTAGGAGTCACAATGTTTGCTATTTACTATAAGATATTCAGAGTACTTAGTGTACTTACATCAACAATAATATATTTACAACATTTGAGTTGATATATGTCATCTTCAATTTCTTTTACTAGCTTATTCAGAATAGGAAAAGTTTTTTTCTTTGAAGATTGATGCACTTGCCAAAAACTAGGCCTAGGATTTCCATATACCTAGAGTTGAGCTAATGCCTCTAGACTCAAGGCCGAGTTTTCATTACTTTCTAATGTCTTAATGTTGTTGGTTTAGTATATTTAATTTCTACCTCTGAAAGGTTTCTTCTTTTGGTATAAACTTAGTCATTTTAGGCATATTTCACAAACACAGTAAACTGATTATAACTAATAAGCTCCCCCCATACTTCAACGAGCACACAAATACGTTCAAAGGTAAAAATAAATACAATAATTGGTAATACTTCCAGCTAAAGGTCATAGTGGGTCGGCAAATTCACGGTATACTTCCCCACCCTCTAGCAGCCGATAACAATGCCCTCGGGTACAATTATTTTACCAATCGGTTTTCTGTAAACACAACTAAATAGGACACCCTGAGTAAAAGGTTCTAGAA